>NC_056726.1:1976224782-1976227282 GCF_019279795.1 Protopterus annectens
AGAACAAATAAAGACAAAACAAGACAACTCTGGTCCCCTCATATAATACAAAAGAAAGAAGTAGGTCTCAGTTAATAAGAACTCATGAAGAAGGAAAATAATATATTGATTGATTTGCAGGGAAAACAAGCATAAATCCCGTAAACATTAAATGAAACCAGTTGATGGATTCTTCAGACCCTCATTTCTGGTTCCTCGCTTTCTGTTGTTATGGAAGCTAAATCGTTCCTTGACTACCATCTCGATATGATAGGTGAACGAACAAGCATATTGCGATGTAGCTTAGTAGATGCAATAACAGTTTGTGTTTTTTTTTTTATTATAAAATAAATTACGAAGTGTGTAGAATGAATGTAAGCAATGTTACAGAAACATTAACGAAGAATCCCACACAGTGAATAGTGCACGCACAGAAGCTTTATTTACGTGACCACTTGGTGCGAAAAGCAATTCAGTTACATTCTGGGTTAAGGATGGCACAAGACTTGCCGATTAATAAATGCAACTTGTTGTACTTTTTTTTGACAAAATTGCCTAATGATGTTTAATGTGTGTTAAATTTTATTTTTTTACAATCCTAGCTTCAAAATTAGAATCGCATACCGTTCTTTACTGAGGCAGTGCCACAGCTTGTATCAGTGACACCCACAGCACTAAGACAGGAACACAATATTAATGGGAAGTTGCGGTTAGGAGCCAAAGCAGGCTTGGAATGCAAGCTATACAGGATGTTTCCATGTTAACTGACACTGTGGGCGGAATTTTGAATGACGTTTTTGAGTGGGCGTTACTTTACTTAGCTTTAGAGTGGACCCGAATTTTAAACGCTGGGATTGTCCCTTTAACCGTGAAATGCAGTGGTTTTACAAATAAAGGATTGTTTCTTTCTACAACAACTGCGAACTGGAGTGGTTTGCACCATTGTTGTACTCATTTGCTGTAGTCTTTGGCTTCCTGATCAGGCTTTCAGATATTAGCTAAAACATTGTCTTCCCCTATACTGCCTTTTTTAGGCAATGCCAAGCTGAAAGCACTTCCAACATAGCAAATCAAAACCAAGAAAATCCAAAGGTATTACTGCTCAATGCTAGGAGTCTAAACAAAACACTCCACTGCCTGGAAGCTGTCTTCACTCCAGAAAATGCTGATGTCTTAACAGTCACTGAGACATGGTTTAAAGCCATGGAGAGCACAACGACAGTGCAAGGTTATAATGCCTTCCATACATTTAGACCAGGTACTACACAGGCAGGGACTAAAGGTGGAGGAGTCTCAATTTACATAAAAAATAAATATACCTTAAGGGCGTCTATATTACATAATAAAACATTTAAAAGTTCGAACGTCATATGGAAAATACAATATGATCGAACTTTTAAAAGTTCAAAAATGTAATAAAAAAAATAAACCAAAGAAAAACCTACCTGAAAGGTTTAAGCAGGGGAACAAGCCACCCTGCACCCCTCACACCCCCCGCTCTTTAAATATACCAACTTTGAGATTGCACTACAGTGAAGAAAAGGGAAATCTTCCCATTCCACACTGCATGGAGATCTCCATTGAAACGTTCAAACTTTTAAAAGTTCAATCATATGGTGTCGACCATATGACGTTCGAACTTTTAAGAGTTCGACAACGTGATATAAACCCCCTCAAGGCTGATCAGACAGGACAATGCACTTCAGCTACTCTGTGTTCAAATCACAAAGGCAAAATCCAATACCACTTCCTTCCAAGCTACAGGTCCCCCTCTATGACTCAGAAAACCCATACCATGTATTTAAACATATTGTAAACATTCAACATCCAACCCAATACCATATTCATGGGCAACCTTAATTACCCACTATTAACTGGGAATCCTATGCAACACCAAACGTACAGGCACAGAGATTCCTGGAATTTGTAAACACAAACTCCTTGGACCAGACTGTCAATACACCAACCAGGGGTGCAAACATACTGGATCTGGTCCTCACTAATATGGGAAAGTGCTGCACAACCCCTTGTGTAATGTTTTCCCTGGAAAAGGTCAGACCACAAAATAGTCTCTTTTGAAGTAAAAATAAAACCTGGACCCCCAGCTAAACCTGGAATATTCAGGAACTACTCTAAGGCTAAATTCCTGCTATTAAGTGATAAGCTGGCAAAATTTCAAGCCCCCATAAGCCTTGAGAACACTGCTGCCTATGCAGAACTGTTCCAATAAACCCTATACAAACAGGTTAATAGCTGCATAGAGGCAGCTGAACCCACTAGGAAGAAGTACACAACTAACTCAAAAAACAAGCCACACTGGTGGAATCACCAAATCAAGAGGCTGTATAACAGAAGAAAATCATGGCAACAAATTATGAGGTACAGCACAAAGCAGGATAAAAGAGCTGTCATCAAACTAAACAAATAACTCAGAGGACAAAAAAGTCTACCAAATCCAAATTTGAGGTAAACTTCGACTCCCAGGCCAAGTATAGCCACAAGGCATTCTTTAGCTATATTC
>NC_056726.1:1976232282-1976362282 GCF_019279795.1 Protopterus annectens
AGTCTGTGCAAGCTACATATGAAGGGTTCTGGTAGGGCACCTGATACCTGACACATGATTGATGGTTTCTGCAATTAGTTTGCTCAAGTGCCACCTCAAAGGATTGACTTTCAAAGCACATGTCATACACTTTGGAGTATCTGCAAAAATATATATGTAAATATATTTAAAAGACAGACACAAATGCAGGTTTTCTATAAAGGTTGAACGTTTAAAGCCAAGAATGGCTAAGTCCTAGCTACATAAGTTCATTACTGCTTCTTAGTGACTCTACATATCCATGTACTTCAGACCTCAGAATAGTCATTTTTGATGCTTAACAGGCTGTACTGACCAAACTTACAAAACTAATTATTTCTCTATGAAATAACAGTTAAACTTTGTTAAAATAAAGCTATGTGTAAGGCAACTGGAGAGATATATTAGTCACTACCTATTTATGGTGTGTGGGAGGAAATTTAAATTACATTCAGTTGACATATTCACTAAATACAGCTGTAGAAATATACATATTTACATTTTATTCAGTCAGAAAATTGGATTCCTCCAAGGTTTATACTCAGTGTTGAAGGCTGATAAATTGCTTCAGAATGATTTAGCCCTGGGACTTCCAAGATGGCTGCACACTGATCAAGAGCTTAACTTCAGCTCTCCCACTGTGAAAAAAAAAACAGAGAAATAAGAGCCATTATTAGTATCAGCTTCAGTACAATTAGCTTACTGACTAGTAAGTATGCTGTCTGGATGCCAGCAAAGAAGAAATTTAGAGAACCTGAAAGAAAATCAACCAGAAAAAGTAAAGAGAAAACACTGCCTGGGAAGAATCATGCAGCTGTTCAATAATAAGCAATTTAAGCTTCAGTTCTGGTATAAGAGATGGCTTCAGCTTCTAGTAATTTAGAGGAAAATATTAATCAAATGTACTCAGAGGTGATTACATTGATGGAGTACATTAAATCAAATACCAAAGGCTGGAAAAATAGAATAAGCTTTTACTAGCTATTCAGATGAACTAATAAAACTGCAATAATCAGAGGTTGAAATGAAAAAAAAAGGCTGGCTGAGTATGAGACTTCTCAACAACAGCTGTTTCCAAAATGTTTGAAATAGCAGACAGATGACCCAGAGAAAACCTGAAATTTCAGCTGTACCAGAGAAAGTGGAAGGACAGACTGTATTAATTTTATGAAAGCACAAATAAGCAACTGGATTGGTATACAATTGTCTTCAGCTCTGGTATAAGAGATGGCTTTGGCTTCTAGTAAATTAAAGGAAAAAATGAATCAAATGTACTCAGAGGTGATTAAAATGTAAATGTAAACTATTGAAGGAGCACATTAAATCAAATATCAAATGCTGGAAAAATAGAATTACATTTAACTAGCTATTCATATGAACTGATATAACTGCAATCATCAGAGGCTGACATGAAGAAAAGGCTGGTTAAGTATGAGACTTCTCAAGAACAGCTGCTTCCAAATTGGGGTGAATTAGTAGACAGATGACTCAGAGAAAAACTGAGATTTTCAGCTGTACCAGAGAAACTGGAATTAACTGTATTAATATTATGAAAACACAAATAAACTGGATTGGTATACCATTGCAGAATTTGTTAATTGTAAGGGCACATCTAGTTTATTCTCCAAACCTGGCCAAGAAAAAGCAGCCAAGAACTGTATTAATAAAAATGCAATCATACCTCTGAATAGAGTTGATTCTGACAAAACTGTGGAAGAGGGGAAAGTATTACAACTGGAGTCAGCAGAATGTTTATGGAAATGATTATTCACTGTACAACAGGCAGAAGACAGACAAATTTGTATCCAGCTGTCTCCAGAATATTTTCCCTGGAGTATCAAACACATTTCTGATGCAGAACAGTCTAAGGAAGAATTGCAAAAAAGTTTGCCCAACAAAAAGTGAGCCAGCAAACAGAAAGCAACTCTGTTTCTCGTTCTTCTAACAATAAAGCTCATAGAGAGGATTTGCTAATGAAACCTTTTCCAATGTTCTAATGGGAAATGCTTGCAAGACAGAAAAAAGCACAGGAGCTAACTGAAAACAAGTACTTTTAGTTGTAAGAAATAGGCTTAACAGTATAACTATGGAAGAAAGGCTGGACACAAGCAAATTTAATGTTAATATGATGTGATCTTGGGCTGCTGGGGTTGGGTGTAAAACTGCACTAATTATACTATATGTAAAATTAAGGTGTTTTCTTCTGTTTTATAGTGAGGAATGTCCAGATTAATGTCTTTCTCTTAAGCTATAACAAGTGTTTTTGTAAGCCAATAGGCTTGAAAAATAAGACAAATGATGAAAGTCATGAAAAGGTTAAATTTCTTGCATCTGCAAAGATATTAGTTTTTTTTTTCCTATTAGGCAATGTTCAGTAGGAGTGAAACAGTCTGCAGTTGAAGACAATTGCACATTCTCTTCTAAGTAAAATTAGTAAATATTCATTGCTGACTACTTTTTCATGGCGATGAGCTGTCTGCAGCTGCAAACAATTAATCTTGAAAGTTCTGAGTATTCTTTGTTGAGGAAAATTCGTGATTTAAAGGTACAATGCCAAGCTGTTCAGTGAAAACTAAAGTTTGAAATTATGGGAAGTGAATAAGAGATAGCAGCCTCTTTAGCAGCCATAATGCTTTAATGCATTTAACAGAATATGGTACAATTTAGTTTTATTTAAAGATAGCCAGTGCACTTTTTCTTAGGGCTAAAAGCTAATGTTTTCTGAAAGCATACAAGCTGTTTTTTTTTTTCAAATCTGAGGTTAGAGATAAGAAAAGAACAGACAGTAATCAGTGTAAGTGGGAACACAGATATAGCATGCACTTTAGCATGGATAACCTTAATTTTAGGTTAGGTAATACTTCTGTGTGTAGCTGTCAATTGGGGCAATTTTCCCTATCTACAGGGTTAAACTTCATTTTTTAGATATAGTTGTGTGTGTTTGTTCTAAGTTAATGGGGATGAGGGTGTTCTGAAACTATATTTATTCTTTTTCTTGAGGTTTCCATTTAAAAAAATGACATAGGTTTAAATGGTGATGAGAAGAAACAATTATATAAAAGATCAGGCTGCCAAATATTAGTGTGTGCCCATAACACAAAAGTTGAAAGCACATTTCCTAAAAAAAACTTACATGTATAGGTAGGAACAATGCCATTTTATCATAATGACTATGCTATCTGTATTATCCTGAAATGTAAATGATCGTGCAGGCATAGACAAAAAGGAAAGTGTATTGAATTACAGTAAGAAATGAAGATTGTAAATAGCAATACTGCAGGACACATATTTGAAAAGAAATAAGCATATGAATTTGGCACAGAAAAGATTTCAGGATGAATATTCAGTAGAATATCAAGAACAATGGAAACGGGGTAATAATATTAATTGCTAGAAGGGCTCCAGTAGTGATAGAAGAGGGAAAAAAAGACAATGGTTGTAGATTTGTGGTAATAAGGGGCTACTGGCAAGTGAGGAGCATTATTCTATCATGTATTTAAATTTTACCAAAAACTGCTATTATAGAGCTTAAGAAATTTTTGGGAGAAATAATGAGCTTTTATTAGGAAATATTACTTATAGATGGGGATTTAAGCTTGATTTGCAATAATGAGGATGCACCAGAGAGACCTAGAAAGAAAATATAACAAACAAGGGTAGATTTCTGAAACAAAATATGAAAATATTTGGTATGGAAGATGTGAATTTAGTAAAAGGAATCCAGACAGAATTTACATATTTTCCCCCAAGGTACTATAACAGGGCTAAACTAGATAAAAATGATATTTCACAAGAATGTGTGTATTTAATTAAAAGCTTCAACATATATCCAATAACTATTTCAGATCACTCACATAAAAAAAGATAAAAATGCAGGATAATGAAGTAAAAATGAGATACTGATGCTTTCCCACCTACATGTTAAAAAGAGAGGAATTTAAGGAATGGGTAGTGAAAATTGTTCAGGAATTATCATGGAAGATAGAAATATCTTCAGAATTTATAGCTAGTGAGTGGGATAAGATGAAAATGGAATTTAAAAACAGGGTAGAAATAATAGTAAGAGGAAAGAGATATGGTTAAGAAGCAATAGGAATTACTCAAAGGGGATGCAGTACTGCAGAATAAGGGGGATCTCAACAAGAAGAGGCACAAATGCAGAGTCATCATCATCAACTCCCTTTTTCCCATTTTCTACATGGGGCCGGGATGTTGTGTCACTTGTCACCATCTCTCCTTATTCAATCTCACTCTCCTACCTTCTTTGACACTCATGCCTGACTGTCACATGTCTTCTGTCACACAATCCAGCCACTTCTTTCCTGGACTCCCTGGTTACTTCTTGCCTTCTTCCTGTCTGTACCAAATTGCCTTCACCAGATTGTCTTCTACTTTCATGCATATGTGCCTGAACCACTGTAATCTGTTCTTTCTGACCTTTTCTGTAATTGGAGTTACTTTGGTTTCTGCCCTTATGTCCTCATTTCTTTGTCAGTCCCACAATGTGCATCCCGTGACTCATTTCAGGCTCTTCATCTCCGTCACCTCTAACTTGCCTCAAATGCTCTGCCTTTACTGTCCAGTATTATGTACCATGCACTAGTACTAGTTGTACTACTCTTTTGTATACCTTACTTTTCAGCTTCTTTGGCATTCTTCTGCCATACACTACTCCTGATATTCTCTGTCAGTTGGCTACGGGTCTATATTATATCATCGAACGCTTAAAAAAGTGAACGCTGATTTATCGACCTAATTTAAGCGAAAGCTTACAATCTCAAACTGTCAGATCAGTGATTTATTTCCCAGGGAAAAAAATCGCTGATCCAAAACACATACACACAACACAAGCACACCAAACAAACAGAAATCCACACATATACACCTAAAATCTGATACCTAACCCTACACTAAACTATGCACACACCACTAACTACCCACTTACCTTAACCCAAACTCCAACCCTAAGGTCTGTCACTATCACACACTCACCTCACCCGCTCCCTAACCCTAACTCACTTAAATTCACCCTAACCCTCATGTCCACTCAATTGCACACACACCTAACCCGAGCCCTAACCCTAACTCACCTAAATCACCCTAACACTCACATCCACACAATCGCACACTTACCTGAATCTGACTGGTAACTTTCCACCATAACACTGAAAATGCCGAAGCAACAGAAACAGACAACCGAATTCTTTCCCTAGGAAAAAATTCGAGTTTCTGCTGCTTCAATATTTTGCAGTTTCGTGAAAATAAGTTTGATCAATCAGCGTTCGCTTTTTTAAGCATTCGAGGATATAATATAGACCCTTGGCTACAGCCCCTCTGATTCTAGCCTTGACCTTCTCTTTCAGACTCCCCTTCTTCTTGACCACTCCTCCTTGATACTTGAAGCTGTTAACTTATCCCACACTTTTCCTTTCTATCTCAGTTTTCGTCTTCTTCAGATTTCTCCCATTGGGTCTATATTATATGTTCGAAGTCTGAAAACTTCGAATCTCATATGATTGACTCCTTATGAACAAAGTTTTCAAACATCGAACATAAAATATAAACAAAATAAAAATAAAAAAAAACTACCTGAATGCTCTATGCAGGGGGGCAAGCCCCCCTGCACCCCCTACACCCCTTCTACTTAAATATACCAACTCCGAGATTGCACTACATTGAAATGAAGGAAAATATTCCCTATGGTGATCTCCGTTGAAACTTTTGATGTTTGAAAACTTTGCTCATATGATGTTGATCATATGATATTCAAAGTTTCCAAACTTCGAACTTATAATATAGACCCTCCCACTTTCTACCATTACAACTGTCTTATCTGTACTCAGTTTCATCCCATGTGCCTTCATTTTTGTATTCCATTACCATACCCTTTCCTGAAGTTCTTGTTCCAAGTCTGTCTGCAATGCTATATCATCTGCATACAACAACTTTGTTGACCTGTCCCCTCTAGCCTGTTCACTAATGTAGTCCATCACCAGTATGAGCAGCAGTTGGCTCAGAGCTGAGCCCTGATGCACACCCACTCCCAATGGGAACCCCTCTGTAAGACTGAACACTGTTCATACTTGAGTCATTGAGTCCTTGTACATAACTTGCATTAATTCTACTATTGCTTCTGGGACTCTGAACCACTGCTGGACTGCTCAAATCAGCTTTCTTGGCATCTTGTCATATGCTTTCTTCAAGTCAAGGAATGTCCAGCTGGACTATTTCCTTATTTCTAGCTTCTTCTCAAGTGTCTGTCTCACTGCCAACATCATGCAAGTTGTATTGCATCCTGTTCTGAATCAAAAACTACTCACTTCCCATGCTACTTTCTACTTCTCTGTGTATTAGTTTGCCAAATCACTCTCTGCACAAATTCAGAGCGCTGAAGAGAAAATAAGGTAACACCTGCATAATATGCATGAGTTTAGAAAGGTTGCTATTAAGCAACTATTCATTGATAATAACTCCAGAGCAGTAAAAGAACCTATTCTTTAAGAAAGTTAGGTCTTGTTAGCTTGCTGCATAAGAGGTCATGATTAACTGTTTCAAAGCCCCAGTCATGCCATTGAGGACACCAGCAGTTAGAAGATCACCAATGACATTGTAAAGGCTATCAGTGGCAGTAAGAAGGGATGTGGTAGTGTTGAAAGAATTAGAGAAACCCTGTTGTTGTTCACAGAACAAGCTATAACCATTAATGTTTTTAACAACATGTCTGTATAGTAGTTTTTAAAAAATGTTTGGGATGGGCATAGATTTGACATAGGTCTGTAGTAATTCATGGAATTAGGGTCTGAAATTTTGGGTAGGGGAATAAGGATTGAATGTTTAAAAAGTGGAGGAACAGATCCAATTGTTAATGCCAGGTAAAGATATGTGTTAAAGGATTTACAATCTTTTCCTACTACAAGTTAAAGGAAAGTGGGTGAATTTTGATAAATGTAGCACCCGTTTGTTGAGTTTTATGTGTAGGTTCTTGGTTTCTTTTACTGTTATGGTGGAGTAGTAGAAGGTAGCTGTGTAAGAGATCAAAGGATACAACTGTGAAGTGGAATTTTTCATAGCAGAAGGGTTTGTTTGACTGAGTCTGAGAATTTTCTAGTGATGTCCTTTATGGAGATGATTAAGCAGAGTTTACATTTGGTTGCAAAATTGTTGATGGCATTGATTTAGGAGGTAGGAGGGAGAGTGGAGGATGATGACAAACTAGAGGTTTGACTCAACTTGTTCAATTTCCTTCCAAATCTCTTTTAGGTTCTCTGAAAAAGATTATTATTTTTTGTCTGACAAACTTTGCATTGGCACTGTTAATGGCTAGACTAGTAGCTTTTCTTTGAGCAAGGTACGTGCCATGTAATTGGATATTATGTTGGTCTTGTTCCCTTGCTTTCTCAGCCATATCCCACTTGTTTATCTTGTTGTAGATGCTGTTACTTAACCATGGGCAATAATTTGTTTCTCATCTTCTTTTTGTTATTGGAAAAAGAAGGTCTTCTATGGGAGCCAAAAGGTTAAAGTATAAATGTAATGCATTTCTATGGCTGGTTTCTGCAAAATGAGGTAACCAGTGAATAGTATTTAAGTGATGGTTCAGTACAATTTGCTTGAGATAAGGGGGAAATATATAATGATTTTAAATGGAAGTTTTATGCTTTTGAAATACCATGTTGACATAACAGGGTCATAGTCACTTATGCTGTTTGGAAGTACATTTGTTTGCAAACATTTATCCTTGATATCGGTGATAATAAGAGCTGAGGTATAGTTATTTTATTTTCACAAAAAAGTGAAGTCTAGTCCTTTGCACTGGCTGTGTGTATGTGCTTTCCCCACTGCAAACATTAATGTTTCTGTAAAACAATGTCCCACTTTTTGAAAAAAGTGGCAACACTGCTTACTGTCTTGTATGACTTGTATAAATGTTTTCTGCTAAGGTTCAAGAAAACAAGAAAAAAACTTGCTCCAATTAATAATGTGTGATTTCACTTATCCACTTCGCCACCAGGCCAAGGTAAATAATGTAACCTCATGCAGTACTAGCAGTTCTTACTCGCTTATTTCATAGGTTCATAGGTTAGTACTAAGCTAACTGCCCTTGCGAGCCATTTTAAGCTTAGCCAATTATCCCTTGTGAGACTCAAACCCTGCACCTTGTGTTTGTAAGGCAAACAATTTAACCATTAGGCCACCCTCCCATCCCAAGGTTTTAAATACTTTTAAATATAATGCATTCTATTTCTGTTGCCCATACAGTTATAAACTGATCTCATTAACTAGTGAACCTGGCGCATTACTCCCTACACTGGTTATGTAATACTGTTGTCTCCATTTTTGATTTAAAAAATCAGATTGGTTTAGTTAGTGCACATTCCCTAAATCTCTGGTGACACAGCATTACTATCCTTCAAAGATTGCTTGGTACAATCTCTAGCAAAAGCAGAAAATTCAGTTTATACTCATAGCCTTATATTGCCTACCCTGTGAAACCTCATCCTTATCGATGCAGCTGTCTAAATGTTGTTCGCTAGAACTGTATTAATCACATTAACTGATGCCTCCTGTTACTATGAAAATGCTTAAATCTGCAAGGCTATTTCTGAGCAAATCTGTATTGCACATATCAGGTTAGATAGTCATTAAGTACTGTCCTCAGTAAATCATAAACTTTCCAAGAAATGCTCCAAAAATGTATTCACCTGAATGCAAACAATTTGCCTACCTATTCTTGAATGTACTAGTTTGACTTACACAACCTGATGTTTGCTCCTTTTGCAGGGTGAGCTCCGACAGCGATGTTATAGCAGTTATCTAGGTGTTCTGCATGCATCCTGTCTTGTACTACTCATTTCTCCTAGTTACTGTTCTTGCCCTATAAGTCTGTAGTCAACCCATTGCAAAAGAATTCAGATTGCTGATGCTGATTGAGGCAAAGGCTTGTTTTTGCAACTTCATGCCGAAGGTCCCTGTTTTTCTACCTTTTCCCAGGAATATCTTGTAAATTTCTAAAACTGGAATGAAGTACTGGCAAAATATGCAGCTTGTACAATTTGCCAGTTCAAGAAAACTTAAATTTGTTCTGCCATTTCCCATTATTCAGTATCCTGTACTTAACTCATTCCTTCTAATGGAGCTCCAAAAGTTTGCACTGTGACTCCAAATGGGCAGAGCCTAAGCTTTTTGACAGAATCAAAGCATGTCTTCACATTTCAAACAAATGTTCATATTTCTGGTACCATATGGGTACTCAAGCAGTATAAATGGCAAACTCTTCAACACAAACTATTTTTGGAGTGGTTATTCTTCAGGTTCTACATCTTAAACTGGATTTTATAAGTCACAGCAAACACAGTAAGTATAAAATTCGTAATATTTTATGAACAACTTGCAATATCTCAGCAGACAATCAAGTTACACACATAAGCATGTCAGCTGCATTTTGCTTTCATATGAGGCTAAGCAGTTCTGTTTGTGCTACTTGGTTGTTGTTGTTTGTCTTTTCCCGGTTAGGGGTCACCACAGCGGAACTCCAGTCCGCTAATGATCAGCAGTAGATTTTTATGGTGCTGAGTTGCCAGCCCAACGACCAACCTTCAGAGAAGGCACATCCATTCACGCATGTCTTTCAGAGGTCACTCGACCACGTGGAGGACATGCAGACTCCACACAGAAGGCACTCCAGCCGAGAATCGAACAGGAGAACCTCTTGCTGTGAGGCAACAACGCTACCGCTGTACCATTTAGAAAAACATTAAATTTATAACAATAGAAATAAGTATTATATAAACAAAAATTAATCTGTCTTTATCTGCATTAGACAGAGTTTAAATATTCATACAGTTGTGTTTGCCACTTTGCAAGCTTTAAGATGAAATGTTTTAATACTTTGTATATGGTATGGTTTTGGAATTATTAACGCAAATGTGAACAAGCAATATTTGACGCCTGGAGGCGTCAGTAGGCTGTAGCTGCAGAAACTCTTGAAGGCGTCACTCATTTGTAATGAGTTAAAATCTGCTTTTAATATGCATATATAGAGTCACAAAAGCTGCTTCTGGTCTGCTTGTATAAACCACAAAAATATAATGGAATCACTATGTGAACTGAAAGTGAGAGTAACAATCACCAATAACAATCACAGAATTTCAGCAAATGAAAGCAGTTTCATTATTTAGTAAGGGTAAACACGTGGCCTTATCCGTGGTGATTATTTTGGTGTAAAATAAATGCAGCTTTTAGTTCTGTCACCACCACACTGTGAACAGTGAGTACAAACATGATGATTTCTCAAAGTTCTGAGGCTAGAGCTAATGGGATTTGGATGGGCTCACTGCAGCCTGATCATCTTATAGGTTCATAGGTAGGTACTAGGCTATTGGCCCTAGGGCCTGTGTAAGCCTAGCCAACAAGGTTCCCTGGCTTTCACCACCCATGGATGCTATTTACCTGCACCCCTGTCTAGCAGGGCCACCAATGTGATTCCTGGGGTGAATTTCCTATTACCCTTAATTTATTTATTTTTATTTTATTGGCATTTGTTTACTGGGATAGTCCACTGGGCCAAGCATGCATGGCTAATCTCAGTACTGCAGCTTTAATCTGGAAGAGGCATAAGCGAACCAGAAACATACAATATGTTTTTTCCTAACCTGTCATTTTAATGTATACAGGTGCATTTATTTTCCTCCAGAGATATCTTCATTTTAAAATGAAAAGACTCACCACTTTAGGAGCAGCACCTTCATACACTCACTGTCTCTATTAAGTGTCATTATATAATGTACTTACTGAATCATTTTTACTAAGCAGGCATGTAGAAAGCTGTAAACATTACATTGTCAACAATTAATATGTTTTACTAACTGCTCTAGAAGATTACCATGCTTGACTGTTACACGTGGGAGGGTAAGAATACTCTCTGCATTTCTTCATTGAGATGCTAAGTGCAAATGCTACAAATAATGATCTGCTAATTGCTATAATGGCTACATTTCACGCCTCCAGCCTGACAGCTTTCACAACCAAAAAGGTCTGCAATGACAAAAGAGCTTGACTGCAAGTGCAATTTACAGATAAAACTGTAATATGGGAAAGGCCGATTCAAAGCTGAAGATTTGTTGGCTGACTACTTCTTAATGTAAACTCTGAAGTGAGGAGTTAGTGTACCATTAAACACCCTCTCTAAATCCACCAATGGGCGTAGTAAGGTTACCTGGTATTCAGTAACATAGATGTATTGCCTAGATTTGAATAACACGACTACAACAGAGAGCCCCAAATACTGTTGTATCTTTCAGCTTTTCCCGGTTAGGGGTTGCTACAGCAGAACTCTGGTCCGCTAATGATTGGCAGCAGATTTTTACATACCGAGTTGCTAGCCCTGACGTACAACCTTCAACAAAGGTACGCCCATTCACGCATGTCTCCACACAGAAGACGTTTTAGCTGAGAATCAAACATGACAACGTCTTGCTGTGAGGCGACAACGCTACCGCAGCACCACCACCGCAGTATATACTGCGTCTATAAATAAAGATCACAGAGGATCTTTATGAGATGTTATAGAGGTAAGCTTACAACCCTTTTGAAAACAATATTTAGTTAAGTGGCTGAGAAAGTCAGATAGTGGTTTAAGTAACCAAACTTCAAAAGACCTATAGCCTGAATGTTTGTGTTAAGAGTCTCACTGTTTCTGTTTGCATACGTTTTAACTAATTCACTCATGAAAATAAAGTTCAGAGGCAAAAACAGAAACCATATATGAGGTCCAAGAAAACTTTAGATGCCACAACAACAAGATACCAGCAAGCCATTTCAGCTGTAGATGGTAAATGAAGACTAAAGTAAGAATTATGGAAGTAAGAAAATTATTTTGATTAAAGGGATTCTGAGTTCAGACAGTAAAGGAAAAAGAAGTGTGGAGAAATCCAAGAAAGTGAAGCTTGGCTTTAGTGTAAATCTTTGTTTTAACACCTTATGTGTTAAGTATGTACTCTAAATAGATGTATATGACAACTGCACCATCTTACTACTCCTGAATGTAATCCTGATGCCTTGATGTACTACTATGAGTACCATTTTACTACTCCTGAATTTAAACCTGATGCCTTGTAGTATTACTTTTATCTGTCAAAATGTACAATTAATGTCAATATTCATTGTTCTACATTCTTATGTCAATGCTATGCACTGATGTAAATTTTGTGTATACTTCTATGTAACCTTGTGGAGCTTTTCTCCCCAGGTCTCCACTGAAAATGGGCTCTTTCTAGGCCTAGTGGACTTTCCCGTTTAACAAATGCAATAAATAAATAAAATAAATCATTTTGGCTACAAAGACTGCAGTTTGGCAACACAACTTATTTATTATTTCTGGTCTCAGTCAAATACTAGAAATGGTTATGTTGTCAGGCTTGCACTGGTCATTCCAACAATGAACCTTGCAGAGATTTATGCAGAGTACAGACTGCATATGTTTATTTTAGCATACTGTGGTCTTTATGGCAGGCCCAGCTTAAGCCATGGACAAATGCAAACTTGGGGTGGATGTCTGCATGTAAAGGGACTTTTAAATGTAAACGATGCAAAAGACTAAAACATGAGTATTACTTTGTATCACTTGATAAACTATATTCCAATGAAGAAATGATAAATTATTTTACTTTTTATGCTAGGAAGTGGAAAGGGTGGTAAGTTCAAAAAGCTGCACAGAGGAAGCCTTAGCCACTGCAGGCATGTGAGAGCTTGACAAGTGTAAATTGCCTTTTGTCTCTTATTCCCTGTTGACTAGAATTGCTCATGTAGATCTGAAAGCAAGATGTTTTGTTTCTGAAGTATAAAGATTAAAATTATCTCGATATAGTAATTTTTTTTTCTGATACACTGTTTATCTTGTTTAAGCCTGCAAGACAGGCAAAGCCTATTCTAAAAAATAATGGAAATAAGGCAGAAACCTTGCTGAATCAGACATCAGTACAGTGCATGATGCACACAACACACAAACATGCAGACTCACATGCACAAACACACACACACACACACACACACACACACACATTGGGGGAAAGTGCTAACTGGGAATGTTTCTTTTGGGAATATAATGAGTTGATGGATTTTAACAATTTCAGGAATATTCTGTTAGAAATATTGGATGAGAAAATGACTGTCACTAAGGAAATGATTCTTTTGAGCTGGGAAATAGGATCTGAATTGCCTAGATATACTAAAACTGTATTAAGTTTAATTCTGTTGGCTGCCAAAAAAGCAACTACAGAATGAAAAAAGTATACACCCCAAACTGGAGGCTAAGCTCTCTCAACTCAGTACTGGCAAAACCAGTCAGGAGGAGAAGGAAACCACACTCACTACAATTCCAGTCTCACATAGACCTACCACGACAGCAAACCAAACACATAATCACACAAAAACATACTCGGAGGCTCTAAATAAAGATCTGCCTAAGCAGCAGATACCTCCAAAGCAGACACCCAAGCAACCGCTACCCCAAAAAAAAAACACGTGCAACACATATCTCACAAAGCCAGTGTGCCGAACAGTCACAGCCCTTAAGGCTAAACAACACACCTGATACACTTGTAATAGGTGACTCTATCGTCAGGCACACTGACGTCCCGCTCACCAGGCTGAACAAGGAGAAGTTCACGGTGAGCAGCCTGTCTGGCGCTAGGATCCGACACATAACACAAGCACTCAGGTCACTCCAAGGCAAGTACAAATATGACTCAGTCATTGTCCATGCTGGTGTGAATGACCTGAGACGTACCTCCCTGGACTACATGAAAAGAGACATAGAGGAGCTCTCTGAGCATGTAGCCCAGGCTGGTATGACCCTGACCTTGAGTAGCATCTTACCCTCACCAAGAATGATGCCACAGTATGAAGACAAGATGATCAATTTCAACAATTGGCTTAAGTATTGGTGTCATTCAAAGGGGATCCAATGCCTATCAGCTTGGGATGATATGCACGACAAGCCACGATGCTTTGCTAGGGACGGCTTGCACCTGTTACCCCTGGGCTTTCGGATATTGGCAAAGGCTCTTGCTACCCCCATAGTGCCTTTTTTAGGCAAGGCTCAAAAGACAAACCCACCTCCATAGGTATCACAAGGGATAAGAAACTAAGAGTAATGCTATTCTACGCTAGAAGTCTAAACCTCAAGATGCATGCACTCGAAACTCTCCTTAGCATGGAGAACATCGATATCTGTGCAGTAACAGAAACCTGGTTCAGGGGTCCCGAGAGCACCCCAGCACTACCAGGTTATACCTCATACCATGCTTTTCGGCCCCAAAACTTGGACCGAACCACAAAAGGAGGGGGAGTATCGATATTCATCAAAGATACCCACACCTCCAGGTTGGTAGCAAAGCACGAAGCATCAGAGACTATCCATGTGCAACTAACAGTGGGTAAAACTGCCTTCCAGTTTATAGCCTGCAACAGACCACCCTCCCAAACCCAGGAACCCCACTCGGCCTTCCTGAGAACACTGGAAAATATGAAGGTCTCTCCGAACACCATTATATTGGGCGACTTCAACTACCCAAACATAGATTGGGAGCATTACTCTAGCTCCAACACCCTTGCCCAAAGGTTCCTAGAATTCATAAACTCAAATGCTATGGAACAACTTGTTACCACTCCCACAAGAGGGGAAAACATACTGGACCTGATCATCACCAACATGGGGACTCTATGCTCCAGACCAGAAGTGTATCCCTCACTGGTAAGATCAGACCATAAACTGATCTCACTGGATATTCACATCCTGACCCCACCCCCTGCCCAGAAAACCACAGTGAAAAACTTCTCTAAAGCAAATTTCACACTCCTCAAAACCGAGGTGGAATCCTTCAAAGCCCCTGGGCCTGTGGAAAATATGGCCCAGACCGCAGAATCCTTTATAAATGCATTCTATGAACACCTTCAGGACTGCATGGATCATGCAATCCCAAATAAAACCAAGACCCAATCCTCCAAAGGCAGATGACATGTCTGGTGGACCCCAGCCATACACAAACTATACAATAGAAGGAGGAAGCTACTACATGATAGAGCAAAATCCCAAAAAGGGAAGGCATCTCTGATCAGTATTAGCAAAAAACTAAGGGCACTCATAAAATCGTCAAAGGCCAGCTTCGAGAGAAAAATTGTACAGGACACTAAGGATAATCACAAGGCTTTCTTTAGTTATGTTAGGAACCTGGGTGGGAATTCCCAGATATGCTCAGAATTAGTCCAAAATGACAAAAAATACACTGATCCCACATACATTGCCAACATCCTAGCTGACAGGTTCAGCGCAAACTTCTCCCTCCCACCAAAAGGGCAAATATCTATCCCAGCAGAGTGCTGCCCCTGACATCTCAGATGCTCAGGTGGGAGCCGCCCTCTCCAAAGCAAAAAACACAGCATCAATGGGACCAGACGGTGTCCCAGGCTGCATCCTACATGAACTCCAAGAAGAGCTAAACCCAAACATAAAACTACTGTTCAATCTCAGCCTTACTACAGGATATATACCCAAAGAGTGGCGTACAGCAACAGTGGTCCCTCTCCACAAAGGTGGTGCCTCAATGGACCCTGGAAACTATCGCCCCATAAGCCTGACTAGCTTGGTCTACAAAGCTATGAAAAGGATCATCATGGACCTCATAAATAAAGATATTGGGGACCTACAGACACTGGATCCTACCCAGTTTGGCTTTGTTAAGGGCAGATCCTGCCTCTTAAACCTGGTTGACTTCTTTGAAACAGTCACCAAGGCTATTGACGAAGGGAAGGTGGTCCACAGGCCAATCTGGACCTCGCAAAAGCCTTCGATACAATACCCCAATCGGGCATTATAGATAAGCTCACCAGCTTAAATATAAACCCCTATGTCACTAGATGGGTTGCAAACTGGCACAAGGACAGAACCCACATGGTTAGAATTGCTGGAGCCATGTCAGACTCCAAACCAGTTACAAGTGGCGTCCCACAAGGCTCAGTCCTGGGACCTCTCTTGTTTGGTATATATTTCTCGGAGGTACAGGCCAACACGGAAGGACTGTGGCTGACCAAGTTCGCAGATGACTGCAAACTGGGCGCCATAATCGACTCTCCAGCCGACACAAGCATCCTCCAAAAGGGCCTCGTAGAAACAGACAACTGGTGCCAGAGCCATGGCCTCAAGCTAAACGCCAAAAGTGTATAGTCATCCCTTTGGCAAAACAAAGTGCCCACAAATTACCACATAGGTGGTAATCCATTAAGTACAGAAGAAGTAATTAGGGACCTGGGGACCCAAGTTGATAGCAATCTCTCATTTGACAACCACATGGCCAAAGTGGTTAGAAAAAATTTTATATAGCCCACCTAATCATGAAGGGATTCACATCTAGATTAGGGGAGGTCATCGTGCCTCTTTACTCATCCCTCATCAGGCCCATAATTGAGTACAATGCCCCTTTGGGATGTACCTTACCAAACACCTGCAGCAACTGGAAAGACCCCAAAAGTACCTCACCAAGAGGATCAAAGGGCTCAAACAGATGCCATATGCTGCCCGGTTAAAGAAACTCCAGCTCTACTCAGTGGCATACCGCCTGCTCAGAGGTGACCTGTGCCTGACGATAAGGCCATGTCCAACCCGGAATTAAGGGACATGCTGCACCTCAAAAATCCAAATCCCATCGAGCTACATGCTCGAGAGACTTGAACCTCAGCACTGAAATAAATAGGACATGCTGGAGGGACAGATTCATAACCCAGAGGCTCCCTTCACTCTGGAATAAAATCCCAGTCCAGGTTAGGCAGAGTCCCTCATTGACTCTTTTCAAGAGGAATCTTGATGAGTGGATGGGAGATCGTAGGTTTACCCCGGGTATCACTTCTGTGTCACTGTTAGACAGAGGCACAGTATACTAACCTCGAAAAAGGGCATAGCAAAATTAATTTAAAATGGGTGGCGAAAGCCAAACATACTCTGGCTAGGCTTATAAATGCCCTAGGGCAGATAGCCTAGTATGAACCTATGAACCTATGAACCTATGAACCAACTGTATTTGAACTATCGATTATTATAAAAGAGAAAGAGATTAAGGAACTGGAAAAGGGATCTTTAGAAAAGGGAACATAGAAATACATGGAAATTGTTGGAAAAATATACATAACCTCTTAACCTCTTAGAGCAAGACATCTGGATAAGTCATAAATGATGGGGGACAAAGGCCCAAAAATAGGGACAATTTTTACATATTGCTCTTACAAACCCAGAACGTTGATAGAATAACAACACTGCCTCCAGAGTTGCAAACCGGATGCTACTGACATGGCTTTATATTCTCACTCCAACAGTCTGTTGCCATGGATATTAACTTTCCCACTACCTTCGCTATCAGCTTGGTGGATATGGACATCCTGAGGTAATGTAGAAATTGCCTCATGTTTACTGGCAGCTAGTTAATTCTCAAATAAACTGATATGTGTGAGAGATGTATTCGCACAATGTCACTGGAGGCAAAGCTGCCACATAAAAGTACTGCTAATGTCAATAAGATTCCCAGTAGTACACACGCTACACCCATCACACAAAATTCAAAGCAGACATATATACTCACATATGCTGAGGCATTTAAATGTAACCTTCCTAAACCCCAAAGACCTCCTAGATGAAGTACATATAACAAATACCCTCAGCATCCCCAAATGCAGTCTTTCAAAACAACGTCCACATCAACACATAGAGCCACATCTCATGGAGCCTGTATTTCTAAGTCCATAAGGCAAGTCACCACACAATCCAAAATAAAGGTCATTGGAGCCTCCATCATGAGACACACTGATGTCCCTCTCACCATGTTGAATAAGGAGAAAGCCATGGTCAGTTTCTTATCAGGGGCTAGGATCTGCCACATTACACACACACTCAGGTAATTGGACCACAAGTACCAGTATGACTCAGTCATAGTCTATATGGGTGTAAATGACCTGAGATGTACCTGCCTAGACCATATGTAGAGAGACATCATGGAGCTCTCGGAATATGTGTCCCAGGACAGTATGACCGTAGCATTGAGCAGCATTTTACCTTCTCAAAGATGATGCCACAATATGAACAAAAGATGACTGACATTAATAATTTGCTTAGTTTCTGGTGTCATCCTAAGGGGGTGCAATATTTGTTAGCATGGAAGGAGATGGTCAAAAGACCATGCTGCTTTGCCAGGGATGGTCTGCACCTCTCCCCTCTAGGCTTTCAAATATTACACACATTCTTAAAATAAAAGAGAGAAGCACCTGGAACTGGAACAGAAATCCAAGCAAAGAATGTAAAATAGTTATTGTGGAAACCGATTGTTTCCAGACAAAGTGACTCTTGGACCACAACAAAATGTGGATGTTGCCATCAGTGCACTTATATTGAAATGAGTTATGAAGGTGGCATAATGGAAAAAAATAGGGGCATGAACATCTGTGGAAAGTTCAATTGCCGATCAGAGAGGATAGTCTACTTGGAGAAATGTATGTCATGGTCTGCCTTCTATATTGGTGAGACTAAAAATTAATTCAGCAAAAGGATATACCAACACTATTATAGGTTATCCAAAAGGGACAAGAAAAGCCAGCATAATTTGAGCAAAATTTTACAATTGTTATGGCTTTCTGTAGTTGGGCAGCCACGGTGGTGCAGCAGTTAGCGTTGCTGTCTTACAGCAAGAGGTTCTCCGGTTTGATCCTCGGCTGAGGTACCTTCTGTACAGAGTCTGCATGTCCTCCCTGTGGTCGTGTGGGTTTCCTCCGGGTGCTCCAGTTTCCTCCCACATCCCAAAGACATGCTGTAGGTGGATTGGACACTCTAAATTGGCCCTAGGTGTGAGTGCGTGTTTGTGTGTGCCTTCTGTGGAAGGTTGGGCGCCAGGCTGGCAACACGACACCGTAAAACTCCACTGCCAGTCATGAGTGGACAGGTGATCCGCTGTGGCGACCCCTAACCGGGAAAAGCCAAAAGAAGAAGAAGAATGGCTTTTTGTAGTATTTTGACATTCTAGATTGTTTTAGCCATCTTTACTTGGTTTAATGTGGAAGTGTTTTTTGGTGTGTGTACATCTTTAAGAACTTTCCTCGGCTTTGTTCAGCCTGCCTGTTGATTGCCAGTTGATTGACAGTTCCTGGGGATGTGGTTTTAACTTCTAAAAGCTCTTAAATTCAGTGTTTAGAGGAGTTCTCATGGTTTGAAGAAGTCTATGTTAGGACAAAAGCGCTTAACCGTGAATTGCAGTGGTTTTACAAATAAAGGATTGTTTCTTTCTACAACAACTGCGAACTGGAGTGGTTTTTACCATTGTTGGATTCCTTCGCTGTAGTCTTTGGCTTCCTGGTCAGGCTTTCAAATATTAGCTAAAACATTGTCTTCCCCCATACTGCTTTTTTTAGGCAATGCCAAACTGAAAGTACTTCCAACATAGCAAATCAAAACCACAAAAATCCAAAGGAATTACTGCTCAGTGCTATGAGTCTAAAGAATACACTCCACTCCCTGGAAGCACTCTTCACCATAGAGAATGCTGATGTCTTTGCGGCCACTGAGACATGTTTTAAAGGCGCAGAAAGTACACCGACAGTGCAAGGTTATATTGCCTCCATACATTTAGACCAGATTCTACACAGGCAGGGACTAAAGGTGGAGGACTCTCAATTTACATCAAAAATAAATATATCTCAAGGCTGATCAGACAGGACAATGCACATGAGCTACTCCATGTCTAAATCACATAGACAAAATCCAGTACCACTTCCTTTCAAGCTATAGGTCCCCCTCTATGACCCAGAAAACCCATACCATGTATTTAAACTTATTGGAAACACTCAAAATCCAACCCATTATCATATTCATGGGCAACCTTAATTACCCACTATTAACTGGGAATCGTATGCAATACCAAACATACAGGGACAGAGATTCCTGGAATTTGTAAACACAGACTCCCTGGATCAGATTGGCAATACACCAACACCAGGGGTGTAACCATACAGGATCTGGTCCTCACTAATATGGGAGAGTGCAGCACAATTCCTAGTATAATATCTTCACTGGCAAGGTCAGACCACAAAATTGTCTCCTTTGAAGTAAAAATAAAACCTGAATCCCCAGCTAAACTTGGAATATTCAGGAACTACTCTAAGGCTAAACGCCTGCTATTAAGTGATAATCTGGCAAATGTTCAAGCCCCCCCCCCCAAGCCTTGAGAGCACAGCTGCCTATACAGAACTGTTCACAGAAACCCTATACAAACAAGTTAATAGCTGTATAGAGGCAGCTGTACCACCCAGGAAGAAGTACACATCTAACTCAAAAAACAAGCCACATTGGTGGAATCACAAAATCAGTAGGCTGTATAACAGAAGGAAGAAAATCATGGCAAAAATTATAAGGTACAGCAGCCAGCAGGATAAAAGAACTATCATCAAACTAAACAAATAACTCAGAGGACAGAAAATGTCTACCATATCAAAATTTGAGGTAAATTTCATCTCCCAGGCCAAGGACAACCGCAAGGCATTCTTTGGCTATGTCCGCAACCTGAAAGACAATACACAATTGTGTGCAGAGCTCATTGTAAATGAAGCCACCTATAGTGAGCCAGAAGAGATAGCAAACCTACTGGCTGACAAATTCATCTCAAACTTTACTCCACTCTCCCCCTTAACCTTCACTCAGGAAATGCCATCAAATATAACTCCTCCTGCTATCACTAGGGAATAGGTCATTAATGCTCTATCTATGGCAAAGAACACTGTATCAATGGGCCCAGACAATATCCCAGGACACCTTCTAAATAGCAAGAAACATGATCTATCAGGCCCTCAGGAATTGCTGTTTAACAGTATCATCCAAACAGGTTTTATGCCTCATGAATAGATAACAGCAACAGTCATCCCTCTGCCCAAAGGTGGGCTATCTACAGACCCTGGAAACTATAGACCCATAAGTATCACTAGTCTTATATGCAAAACCATAGAACGAATTATCATAAAACTGATCAATAATGATATAGAAAACCTCCAGACACTGGGCCCAACTCAGTTTGGTTTCATCAATGGCAGGTTATGCCTAGTCAAGCTGGTGGATTTCTTTGAGAAGGTCACCAAAGCAATGGATGACAGCAAAATGGTTCACACTGCATACCTTGACCTGGCCAAGGCATTTGACACAATACCTTACTCAGGCATTGTTAACAAACTCAACAGGTTAGGTACAAACTTGTATGTCACCCAATGGATAGCCAACTGGCTCATAGGCAGGACCCAGGAAGTTATAATGGGGGAGTCCACCTCTACAAAATGGTCAGTCACAAGTGGAGTCCCTCAGGGATTGGTCCTTGGACTGCTCCTTTTTGGTAATTACTTCTCTGAAGTCAAGCCAATGTCAGTGGTCTCTGGCTGACTAAATTTGCAGATGACTGCAAATTAGGAAATGTCAATGAATCCCAAACTGACACAATGCTCTCCAGGAAGGGCTGGCACAGACAAACAACTGGTGTCAGAGCCATGGACTAAAACTAAATGCCAAGAAATGGATAATAGTATCCTTCAGGAAGTCATCCACCCCTAGTAAGTATCATGTTGAAAACACACACCTTAGAGATGACCCAGTAGTCAAGCACTTAGGGAAACACATAGACAGTAATCTACCCTTTGACTGTCACGTGTCTACTGTAGTGAGGAAATCACTCTATGTTACGCAACTTATAAACTAAGGTTTGGCATCTAGGTCCAATGAACTCATTGTTCTACTGTATTCAGCCTTTGCTCAGTACAATGCCCCCTTTGGTATGTACTTAACCAGGAATATCGAACAATTGGAACGTCCACAGAGGTTCCTCATTAAAAGAATACAGGGCATAAGTAAACTGTCCTATGTAGACCTCCTCAAGGCCCTATCCCTGTATTCTGTCACCTACAAGCTTTTGAGGGGAGATCTATGCCTGGCATTCAGGACATTGTCAGACCCCACTCTGATGGACCTCCTGCACATCCACAAAACAAACAGTACCAGAATTACCCATTCTAAAGACTTAACCTTGCTTGCAATATAAATAGGACATGCTGGAGAGACAGGTATGTATCCCAGAGACTACCCCATCTCTGGAACAGGCTCCCCATCCATGTGAAGCAAAGCTCCTCCCTAACCCAATTCAAGTGTAATTTGGACAATTGTTTGGGGGACAGGAAACTCATCCCTAGATTAGCACATATGTCTCTAATGGACAGTCAACCTGTAAATGTGTCATCTCCTAAGCCCCCGCTTACACTTATCAAGGGTACCAGAACTTGTCAGAGATTTGGGATGTATGGCTAGGCTTAAAAAGGCCCTTGTGGTCATTAGCCTAGTAAACACCTATGACCCTATAAACCTAATAACATGAGTTTTTTGAAGGGTGTGAAGTCTGAAACTCAAATGTCATTATTTTCTAACTTAAATCTTTAATGATTTGCCAGACAACAACAATTTTATGGAAAATGGGCCAAAAATATGAGGCATAAATCTGAACATTCCATGAAAATCTGTACAGTTGAGAGGTATGGGAATAACACATGCAAAATAATGTTGAGGAGGAGAACGTAGAGTGAGGTTTAAGTGAAGGCCAGAAGCCAACAAGTTATGTTCATAGGTTCATAGATTAGTACTTAGCTAACCGCCCTTGTGAGCGATTTTAAGCCTAGCCAATTATCCCTTGTGAGACTCGAACCCTGCACCTTGTGTTTGTAAGGCAAACACCTTAACCATTAGGTTAACCCTCCCAATGTTGGAGTAATGATAGTTACAATGAAAGAAAAGATATCTGATGTATAATGTGTATAAATGGAAACAATGATGAATGGTCTGTTTTCTTTACTATTGCTGTATGTTTACCTGACTTTTAAGTGATAATTTAATAAAGGTATTTAAAAAAGAACACGCATACATATGCAGATGCAAAAACACACACATACACACACCACACTCACTCCTAAGTCAGCTTACAGGCTCCCTATTTCTCTTATCTGCATGACTTTGGCATGTAGGAGAAAACAGGAGGAGCCAGTAAAGAATTCACGCAGACAGATAAATGATGTTCAAACTCTTTATAAAAAACACCCAGCCAGAAAATTAACAAGGGAGCTAAGTGCTATGATGTAGTAATCATTGGGATGTTGGAGGAAACTTCAGCACCCAGCAAAATACCTCACACACATAGGAAGGACATGCAAACTGTACACAGAAGGTACTCAATCTGAGAACAAAGCTTTTTGAGACAGGAATGCTAATGGCTACCCTACTGTACTAGCCTTTCAGACATATTATGTTCTGTAGAGAATAAACATAGCACATATAATCTTATTACAAATATTCTAGTTGTCCTCCTGTGGTGATTGCATGTTAATGTTTCAATTACTTTTTATTCCCAGACTATACACATAATAAATGGTAGTAGAGCAATAGTGCGCAAGAAAACATTTAGATTTTTTTTCTTCAATACAGCTTGTATTTTAAGTCTAAAAATCAACTGCATGTTCAACTAGTGACATGGGTGTTTCAGGGACCAGGCAGGGGAGGATGGGACTGAGTAGTTGGCATCAGCTAACCCATCCTGGGGAGGCTGGTGGCTTGCTACATTGCCAACACCTGCAAGAGTGCAATAAGTCTATCAAGCCTGTGGTACTACAGTACACTGCTTACCAAGAGGTTTTCAGGAGTAGTAGCATGCATGTGTCCTCTGTGAGCAGCAAATGTAGTCTGTGCAAGCTGCATATGAAGGGTTTAGGTAGGGCACCTGATACCTGACACATGATTGTTGGTTTCTGCAACTGGTTTGTTCAAGTGCCACCTCAAAGGATTGACTTTCAAAGCACATAAGTCATACACTTTGGAGTATCTGCAAAAAAAAAAAAAAAAAAAAAATATATATATATATATATATATATATATATATATATATATATATATATATATACGTATATTTAAAAGACAGATACAAATGTAGGTTTTATAAGACAGTTGAACATTTAAAGCCAAGAATGGCATAAGTTCTAATTACATGAGTTCATAACTGCTTCATAGTGACTCTACATATTCAAGTTCTTCAGACCTCGGAATAGTCATGTTTGATGCTTAACAGGCTGTACTGACAAAACTTACAAAACTAAACATTTCTCTGTGAATTAACAGTTAAACCTTGTTAAAATAAAGCTATGTGTAAAGCAACTGGAGAGATATATCAGTCACTACCTATTTATGGTGTGTGGGAGGAAATTTAAATTACATTCAGTTGGCATATTTACTAAATACAGCTGTATAAATATACATATTTACATTTTATTCAGTCAGAAAATTGGATTCCTCCAAGGTTTACACTGAGTGTTGTTAGGAAGTTAAATTGCTTAAGAATTAGTTAGTCCTGGGCCTTCCAAAATGTCTGCACACTGATCAAGAGCTTAACTTCAGCTCTCCCAGTGTGAAAAAAGAAACTGAGAAATAAGAGCCATTACTAGTATCAGCTTGAGCAAAATTCCATTACTGGCTAGTAAGTGCACTGCCTGGATGCCACCAAAGGAGAAATTTAGAGAATCTGAAATAAAATCAACCAGAAAAAAGTGAAGAGAAAACACTGTCTGGGAAGAATCCTGCAGCTGTTCAATATTAAGCAATTTAAGCTTCAGCTCTGGTATAAGAGATGGCTTCAGCTTCTAGTAATTTAGAGGAAAATATCCATCAAATGTACTCAGAGGTGATTACATTGATGGAGTACATTAAATCAAATACCAAAGGCTGGAAAAATAGAATAAGCTTTTGCTAGCTATTCAGATGAACTAATAAAACTGCAATAATCAGAGATCGAAATGAAAAAAAAAGGCTGGCTGAGTATGAGATTTCTCAACAACAGCTGTTTCCAAAATGTTTGAAATAGTAGACAGATGACCCAGAGAACACCTGAAATTTTCAGCTGTACCAGAGAAAGTGGAAGTACAGACTGTATTAATTTTATGAAAGCACAAATAGGCAACTGGATTGGTATACAATTGCCTTCAGCTTTGGTATAAGAGATGGCTTTGGCTTCTAGTAATTTAGAGGAAAAAATGAATCAAATGTACTCAGAGGTGATTAAAATATAAATGTAAAACATTTAAGAAGCACATTAAATCAAATATCAAATGCTGGAAAAATAGAATTACTTTTAACTAGCTATTCATATGAACTGATATAACTGCAATCATCAGAGGATGACATGAAGAAAAGGCTGGTTAAGTATGAGACTTCTCAAGAACAGCTGCTTCCAAATTGGTTGAATTAGTAGACAGATGACCCAGAGAAAAACTGAGATTTTCAGCTGTACAAGAGAAACTGGAATTAACTGTATTAATTTTATGAAAACACAAATAAACTGGATTAGTATACCATTGCATGATTTGTTAATTGTAAGGGCACATCTAGTTTATTCTCCAAACCTGGCCAAGAAAAAGCAGCCAAGACTTGTATTAATAAAAATGCAATCATAGCTCTGAAAATAGTTGATTCTGACAAAACTGTGGAAGAGGGGAAACTATTACAACTGGAGTCAGCAGAATGTTTATGGAAATGATTATTCACTGTACAACAGGCAGAAGACAAACAAATTTGTATCCAGCTGTCTCTAGAATATTTTTTCCTGGAGTATCAAACACATTTCTGATGCAGAACAGTCTAAGGAAGAATTGCAAAAAAAAGTTTGCCCAGCAAAAAGTGAGCCAGCAAACAGAAAGCAACTCTGTTTCTCGTTCTTCTAACAATGAAGCTCATAGAGAGGATTTGCTAATGAAACCTTTTCCAATGTTCTAATGGGAAATGCTTGAAATACAGAAAAAAGCACAGGAGCTGACTGAAAACAAGTACTTTTAGTTGTAAGAAATAGGCTTAACAGTATAACGATGGAAGAAAGGCTGGACACAAGCAAATCTAATGTTAATATGCTGTGATCTTAGGCTGCTGGGGTTGGGTGTAAAACTGCACTAATTATATTATATGTAAAATTAAGGTGTTTCCTCCTGTTTTATAGTGAGGAATGTCCGGATTAATGCCCTTCTCTTAAACTATAACAAGTGTTTTTGTAAGCAAATAGGCTTGAAAAATAAGACAAATGATGAAAGTCATGAAAAGGTTAAATTTCTTGCATCTGCAAAGATATTAGTCTGTTTCCTATTAGACAATGTTCAGTAGGAGTGAAACAGTCTGCATTTGAAGACAATTGCACATTCTCTTCTAAGTAAAATTAGTAAATATTCATTGCTGACTACTTTTTCATGGCAATGAGCTGTCTGCAGATGCAAGCAATTAATCTTGAAAGTTCTGAGTATTCTTTGTTGAGGAAAATGCATGATTTAAAGGTACAATGGCAAGCTGTTCAGTGAAAACTAAAGTTTGAAATTATGGGAAGTGAATAACAGATAGCAGCCTCTTTAGCAGTCATAATGCTGTAATGCATTTAACAGAATAGGGTACAATTTAGGACAGACTGTATTAATTTTATGAAAGCACAAATAACCAACTGGATTGGTATACCATTGCAGGATTTGTTAATTGTAAGGGCACATCCAGTGTATTCTCCAAACGTGACCATGAAAAAAAAGTAGCTAAGACCTATATTAATAAAGATGCAATCATACCTGCAGAAAGAGTTGATTCTGACAAAACTGTGGCAGAAGAGAAAGTAATGTAATTGGAGATAGCAGAATGTTTGTGGAAAATGATTATTCACTGTACAACAGACAGAAGATAAACAAGTTGTGTATACAGTTGTCTTCAGAATATTTTTTCCTGGAGGATCAAATACATTTCTGATGCAGTACAAGCTAAGAAGAAAATACAAAAAAAAGGTTTATCCAAAAAAAGTGAGCCAACAAATAGAAGGCAACTCTGCTTCTCATTCTTCACACAATAAAGCTCATAGAGAGGATTTGGCAGTTAAACCTTTTCCGATGTTCCAATGGAAATGTTTGAGAGACAGAAAACAGTACAGGAGTTGACTGTAAACAAATACTTTTTTTAGTTGCAAGAAATAGGTTTTACAGTATAACGATGGAAGAAAGGCTAGACACAAGCAAATTTAATGTTAATATGCTGTGATCTTGGGCTGCTGGGGTTGGGTGTAAAAGTGCACTAATTATAGTATATGTAAGATTAAGGTATTTACTCTTATTTTTATAGTAAGTAATGTCTACATTAATGCCCTTCACTTAATCTATAAACAAGAGTTTTTGTAAGCAAGTAGGCTTGAAAAAATAAGACAAAATGATGAAATGAAAGTCATGAAAAATGTTACATTTCTTACATCTGTAAAAATATTCACTTTTTTCCTATTAGCAAATGTTCAGTGGGAGCCAGTCTGCATGTTGAAGACAGTTGTGCATTCTTTTCTAAGTGAAATTTACAAATATTCATTGCTGGCCACTTTTACATGGCAATGAATTGTCTGCAGTGGCAATCAATTAATCTTGAAAGTTCTGAGTATTCTTTGCTGAGAGAAATGCATGATTTAAAGATACAATGGCAAGATGTTCGGTGGAAAATAAAGTTTGAAATGTTGGGAAATGAATAAAAGATAGCAACCTCTTTAGCAGCCTTAATGCTTTAATGCATTTAATAGAATAAGGTACAATTTAGTTTTATTTAAAGATAGCCAGTGCACTTTTTTTTTCTTAGTGCTAAAAGCTAATGTTTCCTGAAAACATACAAGCTGTTTCTCATATCTGGTGATAGAGATAATAAAAGAACAGATAGCAATCAGTGTACGTGGGAACATAAATTGCAGCATGTTGTTTAGCATGGGTAATCTTAATTTTAGGTTAGGTAATGCCTGTGGATGTAGCTGTGAAATGGGGCAATTTTTCCTATCTAGAGGATTAAACTTCATGTTTTGACATAGTGTTGTATGTTTGTTCTAAGTTAATTGGGATGAGGGTGTTCTGAAACTATATTTATTGTTTTGTTTGAGGATTTCCATTAAAACAAAACATATGACATAGGTTCAAATGGGGATGAGAAGAAACAACTATCTAAAAGATCAGCCTGCCAAACATTAGTGTGTGCATGTAACACAAAAGCTGAAAGCACATTTTTTAAAAAAAAAAACTGACGTATAACAGGTAGGAACAATACCTTCTTATCCTAATGGCATGCTATCTGTACTATCTTGTAATTTAAATGATCTTACAGGCATAGACAAAAAAGGAGAGAGTATTGAATTACACTGGTGGGGACTGGAACATGATCTGCAATAGTGAGAATGTATCAGGGGGACCTAGAAAGGAAAAATATAACAAACAAGGATAGATTTCTTATAGGTTCATAGGTTCATAGGTAGGTACTAGGCTATCGGCCCTAGGGCCCATACAAGCCTAGCCAAAAAATGTACCCTGGCTTTCGCCACCCAAGAAAATTATTTTTCTGTGCCCCTGTCGAGCACAGCCACAGAAGTGATCCCCGGGGTGAATTTCCCATTTCCCATCCAATCATCAAGATTTTTCTTGAAGAGTGCTAATGAGGAGCTCTGTTTGACATAGATAGGTAGTCTGTTCCAGAGTATGGGAAGTCTCTGGGACAGGAATCTATCCCTCCAGCATGTTCTGTTTATTGTGGTGACAAGGTTAAGGTCCCTAGAGCGTGTAGCTCGGAGGGATTGGGATTTCTTTAAGTGGAGCATGTCCAACAGCTCTGGGTTTGACATAGAATGTATGTTAGGCAGAGATCGCCCCTGAGTAGGCGATATGCGATGGAGTAAAGTTGTAGCTTTTTGAGACGGTCTGCATAGGGCATCTGTTAGAGGCCAGTAATCATCTTTGTGAGGTATTTCTGTGGTCTTTCCAGTTGTTGTAGATGTCTTGTGAGGTACATACCAAAAGGGGCATTGTACTCTATAATGGGTCTAATGAGTGATTAAATAAATTATAAAAATATTTGGTATAGAAGATATAAATTCAGTAGAAGGAGCCCGGACAGATTTTACACATTTTTCCCCAAGCTACCATAATAGGGTTACACTAGACAGAAATTATATTTCACAAGAACATGTGTATTTAATTGAAAGATTCGACATATATCCAATAACTATATGCGATGGAGTAAAGTTGTAGCTTTTTGAGACGGTCTACATAGGGCATCTGTTAGAGGCCAGTAATCATCTTTGTGAGGTATTTCTGTGGTCTTTCCAGTTGTTGTAGATGTCTTGTGAGGTACATACCAAAAGGGGCATTGTACTCTATAATGGGTCTAATGAGTGATTAAATAAATTATAAAAATATTTGGTATAGAAGATATAAATTCAGTAGAAGGAGCCCGGACAGATTTTACACATTTTTCCCCAAGCTACCATAATAGGGTTACACTAGACAGAAATTATATTTCACAAGAACATGTGTATTTAATTGAAAGATTCGACATATATCCAATAACTATTTCAGATCACTCATGGGTAAAAACAAGATAAAAATGTAAGATAATGAAGTAAAAATGAGATACTGATACATTCCCACCTACTTGCTAAAAAGAGAGGAATTTAAGGAATGGGTACTGGAAATTATTCAAGAATTATTAGGTAAGATAGAAATATCTTCAGAATTTATAGCTAGCGAGTTGGATAAGATGAAAATGATATTTAAAAATAGGGTAGAAATAAAAGAGAAAGAGATATGGTTAAGAAGTAGTAGGAATTACTTAGAGGGGCTGACAAGAGTTACAGTACTGCAGAATAAGGAGAATCTCAACAAGAAAAGGCACAAATGCAAAGTCATTGTCATCATCATCATCATCATCATCATCATCAACAACTTCTTTTTTCCCATTTTCTACATGGGGTTGGGATGTTGTGTCACTTGTCACCACCTCTCCCTATTCAATGTCACTCTTCTACCTTCTTTGATACTCATGCCTAACTCTCACAAGTCTTCTCTCACATAATCCATCCACTTCTTTGTTGGACTCCCTGGTTTCCTCTTGCCTTCTTCCTGTCGGTACCAAATCTTCTTCACCAGACTGTATTCTACTTTCATGCATATGTGCTGGAACCATTGTAATCTGTTTTATTTTACCTTTTCTGTAATTGGAGCTACTTTGCTTTCTGCCCTTATGTCCTCATTTCTTTGTCAGTCCCACAGTGTGCATTCCTTGACCCATTTCAGGCACTTCATCTCCGTCACCTCTAGCTTCCTCAACTGCTCCACTTTTACTGTCCAGTTTAATGTGCCATACAGTAGTACTACTTGTACCACTGTTTTGTACACCTTATTTTTCAACTTTTTTGGCATTCTTCTGTCATACCCAATCCCTGACATTCTCTGCCACTTAGCTGCAGCCCCTCTGATTCTAGCCTTGACTTCCTCATTTGGTCTTTCCTTCTCCTCAACCATGCTTTCCCAATACTTGAAGCTGTTAACCTGTTCCACTGTTTTCCTTTCTATCTCAATTTTTTCAGCCTCTTCTGATTTCCCCCATTTGCTACCATTACAACTGTCTTATCTGTGCTCAGTTTCATCCCATGTGCCTTCTGTTTTGCATTCTATTCTCCTACCCTTTCCTAAAGTTCTTGTTCAGTCTGTCTGCAATGCTATATCATCTGCATACAACAGCTGTGTTGACCTGTCCCCCTAACCTGTTCACTAATGTAATCCATCACCAGTATGAGTGGCAGTGAGATCAGAGCTGAAACCTGATGTGCACCCACTCCCACTGGGAACCCCTCTGTAAGACTGAACACTGTTCATTCTTGAGTCTTTGGGTCCTTGTACATAGCTTATACTAATTCTACCAATGTTTTTGGGACTCCAAACCACTGTTTGTCTGCCCAAATCAACTTCCTTGGGATCTTGTCATATGCTTTCTTCAAGTCAAGGAATGCCCAGTTGGACTCCTTACTCATTTCTGGCTTCTTCTCAAGCATCCATCTCACTGCAAACATCTTGTCAGTTGTATTGCATCCTGTTCTGAATCAAAAGCTGCTCACTTTCCATTCTACTTCTCTGCATATTAGTTTGACAAATCACCCTCTGCAGAAATGCAGAGTGCTGAAGAGAAGATAAGGTAGTATCTGGCTAATATGCATGAGATTAGAAAGTTTGCTGTTAAGCAACTATTCATTAATAATAACCCCAGAGCACAAAAACTTTTATTACAATGACTTAGGCAACAGAAGGTAGAAAGGGTTGTCACCAGACTCGGGCAGCCTACAAGAAGGAAAATAAGCAGAGATCCAGTAGAGAAATTCTGAAAATTTAGGAAAAATTGTATAAAGTAGAGAAATGTAGAAATAAAGAAAGAGCATAAATGGAAATATTTATAGAAAGCTTAATTATACCAAGGTTACAGGTGGATGAGGCTCAACAGTTAACAGTTAAGATAGGAGGACAGGCAATAAAATGGTGATGTATAACCAATCTGCAGAAATGTCTCTAGGAAGAGATGGAATTTCTGTGGCAGTTTGAAAGTTAGGATGGAAGAAAGGGCTAAAGATCTGGAAGATTTTGTTTAACAGCATTTGAAAAGGAGGGGATGCACCAACATCTTAGAAGAAAACTGTAGTGGCTGTATTACCTAAAGACAGTACAGACTCATCAAAGCCCACTTCATATAGACCCATTTCAATGTTAAACCATGATTATAAAGTGTTTATGTCTATACTAGCTAAAAGAATGGCAAAGGTCTTGCCAAAATTGATAGATATGCATCAATGGGGAGGGAAGAATTTGACAGCATTAATAGAACAATGATGATCCAGAGAGAAGAATGTAAGAAAATATAACTGTTGTTAATGGGTCTTGATGCAGAGAAAGCATTCAACAGAGTAAGCTGGGATTTTATGTGTGGAGCAATGGAGGCATTTACATTCTCTAATACATTAATAAGGTTAATTAGGAAAATATATGAAGGATCAGAGGCAGGAATTAAAGTGGAAGGGTTCTTCTTTGATAATGTGTATTTGAACCAAAGAACCAGGCAAGGGTGTGTTCTTTCCCCTTGATATTTGCTTTAGGAGCCATTTGCAAAGAAAATAAGGAACTCAGAAATACAAACATATAATTGGTATGGTAATCAAGAAAACTTGGCTTTATTTGCAGATGATATTATTTTGTACCTGTTAAATCCAGAAAAGGACATGCCAGTGTGATATGACATTTTGAGACTCTTTCAAGTCTTTTCAGGATATACAATTAATGTATATAAAAAAGATTATAGTTGTAATTATGTGCCACACACAAATTGGTTCAGCAATACCCATATTTATGAGGTCACAATAAGATGAAGCATTTAGGAGTATTTAACATATTTAACATATGTTTAACATAGTGAGACAGCTTTAAAAAAAGCGACGTAGAAAGGAAGATCTCTGTTGCTTTTTTTTAAGCTATCTCGCTATGTTAAACTTGTTTAACTCATTCCCTCCAGTAGAGCTCTTTTGAGTGTGTACCTTTAACTCCCAGTGGGTGCGACTTCAGCCTTTGAAAAATGACATTATCACCTTACAATTCTAACAAATACTTATTGACAGAGGTCATATATCAATACAATTGTGTTTGCCATCATATATGCTTCAAGATAAAATATTCTGATACCTTGTGTGTAGCATGGTTTTGGATTTATTAATGCAAATATGAACAGGCAATATATGACGCCTAGAAGAGCAGTAGGAGGTACCTGCAGAAATGCCTGTAGACATCACTGGGCATAGTGAGATAACAGCAACAGAGCTCTTCCGTTCTACGCTGCTGTCCAACACACACAAAAAAAAAATACTTATACGACCGGACCTTTTTCCATTAGTATAAGTCTGATTTACAACGGGCATGCTGACCAATCAGTGTGCATGTTTTGGAATATTAATGGGGGGGTCATTGTATAATTACCATTTTCCTCACTATAGTGCGATCTCGGAATTGGTATATTTATTTAGCAGGGTGTGTGCGGGATGCAGTGGGGCTTGCCCCCTGCAAAAATTTTTTAAAAAATTACTTTTATTTTTTTTTTCATTTTCAAAGTTTCAAAACTTCGATCTTCTGGTCTCGGCCTTTTGAAATTCAAAGTTTTGAAACTTTGAGCTTTAGAAGTAGATCCATATAAACATATATGAAATAGCTGTATGACAAAAATATGAGAATCTTCTGTTAGAGATTGTACTGTATATCAGATCAAATCACTGAGGTTTAAAGTCACTGAATAATTATATACACGCGTTTCAGACTTCATATTCTTCAGAAAATGCATGCTACACATGTCCTGTTATTTGAACAACTTTTTAAGTTTATGAGAGTAATATTTAATATCTGCCCCTATTTTGGGGGCTTTGTCCTCCATTACTTTGGGCTTTGTCCATATTTCTTATGTTAAGAGGTTGAGAGGTATGACCAGTGCTTCTGTATGGCACAGAAACCTGGGCAATGAAGGTAAAGCAGCTGAGGAAGCTTGAAGTGATGGAGATGAAACACCTGGCATGGTAGTAGGATGCACACAGTAGGGCAGTTGAAGAAATTATGACATCAAGCAAAAGCCATACTAATCCCATATACAGAGAATGTCAAGGAGAAAAGATTACAGTGCTCAATCCATATGTGCAGGGAAGTGGCCAAAGGAGCTTGAGGACAACTAGCCAGAAGAAAGATTGTGAGAGAGAAGACCTGAGATAAGCAGGTATGGCTGCCAAAGAAGGTAGAAACATGTCTCTAAAGAGAAGAAATTATGACAGTTAACACAACACCATAACCCCATGGAAAAATGGAAAAAGGTGTTGTTGACAATGAGGATGATGTTGATGATGATTATGCAGAACTGAATGTTGTATTTGTTGGGTATTGACAATTGGTGATCCAAAGTCTGATTGGTTGACTACAGCTGTGCAGGACTGTGATATTTAGATAGTCAATTTCAACAACTCAACAGGTAGCACACTTGCCATTGGTGCTGTAAGTTCAGAAAGCTGTAGGTACTATTCTCATCCCAGGTATGTGGATTCATTTTCCATACTGACACTGTAGTGTAGCATATGGGAGGTGCTATACTTCTGAGTAAGCTGTCTTTCAGATGAGACTTTAAACTGAGGTCCCATCTACCTGAGTCGGTGGTAAAAGGTACTTGCTGTAAAAGATCCTTCATGATTCACTGGACAAATTTCCCCTAGCCAGTATGAATACCACCGCAGGCATCCCCTAAAAAGAAACCACTGCCGTACTAGGACTAATTCAGTCAATAAAGGATAACTAAAGATAAATAAATAAAAAAAAATATTAGAGACTGTGTGATATGATGTATTAGATTTTGCATGACTGGGATATTGGTAATTGCTGGGCCAAGGTTTAGATTGATTTCACCTGTTGTAGAATGCCTTATTGGGGAAAGGCAAATCAGAAATGTGCACCTTCATATCTACTAGGAAAGTATTTTACCAGCTTTGCTGGGAGCTTATGTCTTTCACAGAAGATCTGCTCCATTGAAGGAGTGTTGTATCATAGTAGAAACAGGCTATTATTTGTTTGCTGTATAGTATAGTAACTATGGTTTTGTGAATGGTTTATAGAATTGTTCATTTTGGTAGTTATCATCAGATATCACTGATCTATTAGGCTAGGGGAGAAGTGTAGTAGTAGAGGTGAACCTGCATTTCTTTTAGATTTGTAATGCTTAGATTTAATTTTGCAGTGGGTAGCAAGTCTAAAGAGTAGGATGAGTGTAACGTAAGTGTTAATACTGCAATATTATTTTTAGCTAATTAGGCTATATAGTTTGGTGTGTATGAAGTGGCATGTTTGGCTGGATATAAGGTAAGATATGTGATGAGGGAAGGAATACAGGAAAATATGTATGAGTGGGTGTTTGGGAAAAGAGGCAGGGTGAGCAGTGACATGAAGCTGAGCAGAGTAAGGTATACCAGAGTGAGGATTCCCCTCTGACTAATAAAAAAATCAGTGCAAATAATTGGAATGGCAGTGCAGCAAAATACACTCAGTCAGCATTTCTTATACTATGCTCATGAGCATTAGTGTAACCTTGCAGAAGTAGTGAGGGGGAGCCTTGATGTGAATATCTTTTCTACAACCAAGTTTTATCTGTAGGGCAGCATATAAACATCAATGGCCAGAGTCTGTTTATTTGATTGAGCTATACTTAGAGGCTCCAGATGAAAGATAACTCCCTGCATAAATCTTACTCGCTTTGTTGTTTTCTCCTTAGTTTTTGAAATCCTAAAGGAAACGGTCACTATATCTGCTATTTGCAGGCTGTCAGTCATTTAAGCAGGCAAGGAGTCATAGAGTCAAATGTCAAGGCCTGCACACTTGGCTATAACATAGAGCCCTAAATGCCCAACATTTTCCATTGTAATTCAGTCCTAATATCATTCACTTCCTTTTAAGAACATCTTGTTTCCAGTAAGCTATCTTTTTACTGTTTAAAAAGTAATATTTGTTGTAAATGGTACCAGTATATAAAGTATAAAAATAGAACCATTCTGAAAGTGGCTTTGGCTTTTGGAAACCCATGCAGCCTGTGACATAATAACCTTGCATGGAGCCAGGTAAGATCAGGTGATTGGCAGGTAGACTCAGGAAAGAAGAGAAGCTCCACTTGGGAGGTGACTGATAAAAGCCTGAGTGATGGAGATGAAAGGGAGAGACAGAGGAAGAGAGAGACTGATTTTGGAGAACTGGAACAAGGCTGGCTGCAAAAAAAGAGCCTGCAGGCTATATAATTCTGCACTGTAAAGAACTCATCACCTTGGAAGGGATAACTGAAGCGATTAACACTCACCCTTAATTATAAGATGTCAGCAAGGCTTCTGAGATAAAAGGGAGCACTGAAGGGGCAAAATCTGAGACTGAATAGTGTAGGCAGACTAATGTTATAGGCCTTGCCATACTAGCCCAGTGAAGGGGCTGGGGCAGGAAATCAGAGGGTAGCAATGTATTTTTGCATCAACCTGAGGCAGAGCAGCAGGGAACAGATCAAATACAAAATGGAGGAATCAGTGCCACAGCAGGGACCAGATAACTTAGCAATGACATCAGCATGCAGCTGATAGAGGACAGAAGGTGCTGTCACTCACTTCAGAACTCATTTCCTAAAATTACAGTACAACATGTTTCATCTATCATACACCAGAACCTCGCATATTCCACATTTTAGCAATCATTTTCATATACATTTTTTAAGAACGTGAAAAAGTGGAAAGGAGGTGGTATAACTAAGTTAAGCTGTGGCTACAGAAAACCAGAAATATGCTAATAAAGCAAAGCAACTTGCAGATGACCTGACAAAGGCAGGAAAGGTTAAAAAGATGAACCAAAGAAAAGCTGAAAGATAGAATAAGTGAGAAAAACTGAGAATGTAGTATTACACCAATGCAAAAAAAGAAGAAAAGAAGTAAAATATTGAGCTGGGAATGGGGTAGACATAAACTATGGGAAGGAATAACTGTGTATGATTGGTAGTCCATTATATGGGTACAATTCCGATTGATCAGTTTCTTGGTTTGGGTGAGGCAATACCAAACCATAAAAAAGTAGTCATTTTAGAAAATTAGCAGGTAAGTAGAGTAGTTGTAATTTCTGGGTATTTCAGCTTTGTTCCATATAAACAGTAGACATAGTGAAGTATTTCAGATTGCTTTACATAAATCACACTTGTCCTTTAAATCCAAAATAATGAGAGAGCAACAGCAAAGTCATTCTCCCCCACAGAAAGTCCCAGCAATTATAGCGACATTGTATACATTTCAGATGTTCAATCCTTATAATAATACAAGTAAAAATAAATTAATAAAATAAGTACCAGTCAGTAATATATTCAACTCGTAGCTCCCTATGGTTTAGTGCAAGAATCAGAGACAAAGCCAAAAGTACTGAGGGGGACCCTGAAATCAAGGACAGATTTAATACCTTCCTGTTACACTTAAATAGTTGCTAGAATAACAGATTTTGCATTTGCATTCATTTCTGTAGAATATGTAATCTGAAACTGAAATATCTGCCCTTATTTAGTGACTGCAGTTCTCCACAACTTAAAAGAAAACCACAAGTTTTACAAGGAACACACCAAAAATATAAACCAACATTAGGGACACTTAACTGCAAAGCCATCTACTGCCAATCTACTGCCCATGCCTGGTTGCCTGCAAGGATTAAAAAGAAGAAGAAGAAATGAAAAGGAGACAAAAGAAAACTTACCTGACACTCTCACTAGCTGCTTGCCTCTTCACAAATGAGGTAGATCATAGGATGGCAAGAAGCAAAAAGCTCCACAAACTGACTGTTCACATGCACAGCATTTCCTCTATAGAGCACTGCAACCTTGAACATAGGATCTGTAGGTCATTGTTTTTATTTTTCTTATTTTTCAAAAGAAACACTGTTGTTACATTGCTTTACTTAATTAAATAATTAATACACACATTCACACATACATACATACATACATACATACATACATACATGGGCAAATGACTCCCTGGATAAACATCTAGGTCACTTATCTGTAAGGCTGTCTATGCTGCCTATCCATCTTGCCTGTGTGGGTGTGGTAATGTCTTATACATGGTGTGGCCAGTTAATGCACTGTACTCCATAGCATGGGCTTGTTATTGTTTTATTCTGTCTTTGTCTTGATAGAGCCTGTATCTGTGGACCAGACCTTGCCTCTTTGATAGTGTCATGACGTATTGAGCCCACCTCTGCCACACATGGAGTCCCACCAAAGTTGGTATCTCCGGTGACTCCTCACATGCCTCATTTTTGCTGCTGACACAGGTATATCAGGTAATGCTACAATGTCCATATGCTGCAACTGTTTTTGTAACATTATGATATATGGAATGGTGAAGACCACAAATATCTTCCTGCAGCTATCTGGAGCATACTGCAACATGGCACCAGATGTAGCCATGCAATGAAATTAGGCCTTCAGAACTCCTAATATATATTTGTCAGTATTTTGCATCTGCTACAATGTGATGTTATACAACATCTCCACCATGGTCTGGGAACTGTGGATGGGGACCATCAACCATGGTTCCAAGCCGGGTCTATATTAGAACCGCGAAAGTCCTATTCAGCGAGTACATAATCATCAGCATATAGTACCCAAACTGCAAATACACCAAATGCCCTAAACCATGAAATTCAAAATCTCGAACCGTTATAGTTGTCCAACCCCACCATGCGCTACATACTACCTACCCAAACAAAATAAATAAACCACGTACATACACTAACCAAAACCCTACTTCTAACCCTACACTAAACCTTACATACATTACTATCTATGCACTTACCTTAACCCGCTCCCTAATCCTAAGGTCCTTAACTATCATACACTTACCTTACAGAGCTATACCGCTGAAGGGCCAACCATGACGATTCGACATTTCGGATTTCACATTTCAGGACAATCAATGTTTTTGCGGTTCGACGTATACGTGTCGATGTTTCCGCATTCGGGTAAGTGGACCTTTGCGATTTTAATAGGGAACCTCCAAGCCATATCTTCTATCAACTGCAACAGACAACATTGGACACCCACTAGCACTGGTCTGCTATCTGTGTTCATGGAACCAGATTATCAGGATCTTTGCAGACAGCAATGTGTGCTAATACTAACTAGATGATGCAGTGGAAGGTCACCCCACATGAAATGCTAGCATAGGATGCATTTGTGCCAGATGTGAGAATCATGGGAACTACCTGGGTGGTGTATAGACATACTGTGTATTATACCTTCTGTACAACATCTGGCAGCTGATGGAGTGAAAGCTCTTATGGTTGATATATGGGATGCCATGTGGAACAGATGGGGCCTTGATGGCAATGTAGGTACAGTCAGTGGCCCCCAGAACCTTAGGAAAATGGGCTATGTTGTACAATGTTTGCATCATGGTGGTTCTATCCTCTGTAATCCATGGTAATCATACATTGATTTCCATATGTTGCAGCATCATGACAAGGAACTGGTGTTGGATTTACAGTGCCATCACCCATAAAACCCACTAACATGTTCTCTGTCAGATGATGAATGGTCCCTGTAGTAAGAACGGTTAATGATACTTAAACCTTTGTGTCCATGGGGATAGGCAATACACACACACACACACACACACACACACACACACACACACACACACACACACACACACACACACACACAAACACACACAGAGATACACACACCTCGATTCCATGTGAAGGCAGAGATCAATGTGCACATTGTAACAGTTAAAAATGTCACCAGTTGTGTAGGTGATGGTATGTCAACCTCTGGTAGTTTCTTATGCAGTGAAAAAGGTGACAAAAATGTGCAACATCTTGTAATGTATCCTAAGGCGGCCACTAGCACATGCTGACCAGATACAGAAGATGCTACTGCTAGCATTGGTGCATGAGTGATACACCAAAAATGATAGTGTTCAGAACAACTGATTGCCACAGCTCATCATCCTAATTTCCTGTGTTTCTGAATCATGTGTAATGTCATAATTTGCATATGTATGGACTCTCTTTAGCATGTTGATACTAGTTTGCAAGATTATGGTTTCATCTACATGTGATGCATAGCACAATATTTTCCCACTAGTGTGGTTGTGATATAAGTATCTCTGAATCACTCCCTCCCTGCACACCACCACTCATCATACTATTTTGCATAATGTGCTTTGCTATTTGTTTCTAAGTAATCCCCATTTTTTCTATAAATAGCAAGAAGGAACATTCTCAGAATGCCAGAGCAATCTATTTCAGTAATCAGTTAATTAAATATGTTATCATAGGTTAATAGGTATGTACTAGGCTAATGACCCTGGGGTCTTTACAAGCCTAGCCAATAGAAGTGCCCTGGCACTGTGCTGCCCATCACTAGTTTCCAGTGCCTCTATCAAGTAGAACCACTGCAGTGATCCCTGGGGAGAACTTTCTATTTCCCATACAATCATCAAGATTTCTCTTGAAGAGAGCTAGTGAGGTGCTCTGCTTGACATGTATGGGAAGTCTATTCCAGAGCTTGGGCAGTCTCTGGGTTATGAACCTGTCCCTCCACCATGTTCTGTTGATTGTGGTAATGAGATTGAGGTCTCTGGAGTATGTGGTGTGGAGGGATTGGGATTCCTTTAGATGTAGCATTTCTAACAGAGCTGGGTCAGACATGGCTTTGTAAGTCAAGCAGAGATTGCCTCTTAGTAGACGATATGAGACAGAGAATAGCTGGAGTTTTTTGAGTCTGTCCATGTAGGACATGTGTAAGGCCTAGGATCCTCTTCATGAGGTACTTTTGTGGCCTCTTCAGCTGTTGCAGGTGTCTAGTGTGGTACATGCCAAATGAGGCATTATACTTTATGATTGGTCTAATGGAGGAAGAGAGAGAAATCATGCCCTGTTTCTTCCTGGATGCAAAACCCTTGGTAATAAGTTGCACCACATTGAAGGACTTTCTGACCACAGTGGCAATGTGGTAGTTGAAGAAAAGGTTGCTGTTAGAAAAATATGTATTAACATATGTGTGCAATGCTTATTTTAATAAGGGAAGATTAATACATTTTTATTCTACATGCAGCATTAGTTTTATTTGAAACTGAAAATGTGCTTTTCTGAAATTGTACTTTCTGACACTGCAAGATGCACTCTGACCTAGTTTGCTAGCTCAGCAAAATACATGTTTATGCCTTGGAAATGTACTGGAAAGCAGGTGATTTTCTGCTAGGTCAGGAAATTAAAAGGAGAATAATAATAATTTCTGTAGATCCATTCATTATAGACAATAAGCTCTGTTCGTGTTGATGAAAAAGTGCACAAGCTGCAAGATAGTTAGATACTATAAACAATGAACTGCTTCAGAAATCTGTACTTGCATTGTGCTTAAATTAGCCATAGTACCTAGACTTGTAACATCACGTAGCAAGAAAGTTATAATTGACCAGTGGTCACCAAGGCCATCCTGTTTACTGAAAAATCTTTTTTAAACTTTGAAGAGTCAGCTAGAAACATGAGAAATATCTGTAAAATAACAGAATTATGAACTGGTGATCTGCTACGTCAGTTGTAGTGGGCAATGTCTTGAAAGAAAAGTATAATAACTGTGACACTTCCTGATTTAGTCAGACAAGCTCTGTAACTGCATTTTTTGTCTCCTTGCGCAAGAATAAAGATACCTGAACTGAACCTTATGCTTTTGGTCTTTTTAAAGTATTTTTCCCTAACAGTTTTTGGTCCTTTGGAGCCGGAAACCCTCGTTTAGCCTGGGATCAGATGGGCCAGGTGGTATGAAACTGCGCAGGGAAGATACCACATCGGATCTTCTTCATTGAAAGACCTCCGACTGAATTGTCGTGCAAAAGAGGCCAGCCACTTTTCTGATCTACGACTGAAGGCGGGTTCCATTTGAACAGTGAGTGACCAATCGCTGAGGCTCAGGTAAGGTGAATCTACTTTTTTCTGTTTTAGATCAGGGACTTGATTGTATTTGTTCTGTGAGAATTTTTAATTCAGGGACAGAAATATTGCTATCTTGTCATAGATCAGGGAAACAGAATAAGTAGGCAGGTAGTCTGAAGAGACTGTAAATACTTGGTGGTCCCACATTAAAAAACAAAAGGGTTACGTAACATTTAAAAAGTTAAAACAAAATGGGTAATACGTGCACAAAAACGAAAAGACCCCAAAGCCCACCGTTAACCGAAGACACAAAATATATGCAATCACAGCGCGCCAATAATGCTAAATATTATACTAAATGGGTTAATAAATATGAATTTGATGGGAAACTAGAAAGATCCTCGCTTATCAAACTTATTAGACAGTTAAAAACCGATTCTAAAGGTTGGGTTAAAAAACAGCATAAATTAGGAGTTCCTCAGGCACACAGGTAGATTGAGGAAGCAAACCGAAGAGAACAAAAGAATAAAAATTCAAAAGCAATGTTTCTAGATAAAGAGGATAATAATTTGGTTATAGCATCGGCCCCTCCGCCCACTCCAGTTTCGGTTCCCTTACCAGTTCCCTTACCGGAATATGAAGCAAAAGAACAAACTGACCCACCTCCACGATATCCAGTTGTTCCTATAAAACCACTACCGTTTGTTAGAGATCCTATCGAGACTAGGTCTCAAACACGTAATTTAAAAGGGGATATTGAATTATATCAAATGAATGGAAATTCACGAGCTATGAGTGAAGAAGAGATATGCCCACTCATAGAAGTACCAAATCCTCAGGCAGGACAAGAAGGGCAGAACCCAACTCTCCGTGGACACCGGAAGACATCCGGAAAGCCACAGAGGGAATTCCCCATCCAAAAGTTAATTTTAGAAAATTCTTAGAAGACTTACAGGGCATGAGATTAAGTTATCACTTAAACAGAGAGGAAGTAGAAAAAGTAGTCAGACAAATAGTAGGTCCAGATTGGCACATGATCAGTGGCAAATGGAATCCCCATGACGCTGCACTTAGACCCCTCCCACATAGCAGCGCAGAACTAGACAACAGAGTGAAAGGCCTGACAGACCGAATTTCTGAGAAATGGAAGCCTAGGGCAGACTGGACTTGCATTAATCAATGCATCCAACAAGAAAGTGAAACTGTTGATAGATATTTTTCCAGATTATTGGAATGCTTTAACAATCACTGTGGAATGCAAGTGCCTGAAGATCAGACACAAGATTCCCCATATGAGCAGCAGTTAAAGAATGCATTTTTGAAAGGCAGTATTGCACCCATAAGTAGTTTCATTACTAAACATATGGTAGATCATTGTACAAGCAGATTACAATCACTGCTTGAATATGCTAGACATGCCAAAAGGCATTTTAACAACAAAAAGAAAAAGAAAGCCCAAGTATTTGCTGTAGAAAATGGAGAAGTTTATTTAGTACAGTCCGGACAAAAGGGCAAAAAGAATGCTTAGGGAAATAAACAATCTGATCAGCGATCAGAGGACTTTGAAGGGAGAAAGAAAAGAGGTGAGTGCTTCAAATGCGGGAAAAAAGGACACATGGCAAGGGATTGCAGGAAAAATAAGAAGGCAGCAGTGGAAGACAAAAACGATGAGGGTGAGGACTGACTATATGAAAGTCAAGAATCACTAGATAGGAATAATAGAGAAAAGACAAATGACAATGTGATAAGAAGGAGCAGAGAATGTGATAGTAGAGGAAGTGCAGGAAGCTACCGAAGAAAATGAAATATTAGACCTAGCCTTGCTGAGTTTAGAACTCTATTTGGCTGACACAAAACCAGAAGTGACACTCCTGGTAGAAGGGAGGGAAGTCAAATTTTTGTGTGATTCAGGGGCATCACAAACCCTGGTACACCCCTCCAAACTACCAGAAAATTCAGAATCACATGACTTTATACTAATGAAAGCAGCTAATGGACAGCTGTATCGTGAGCCTCTCTCCCATAACATTACAATAACAGATCCTGTTTCAGGATTAATCCAGAAAAGCAAAATTGTTGTTTCTGCAAAATGCCCAGTGAACCTTTTGGGCAGAGATCTTATGCAACTATTAGGCATAGCAGTAGTTCCAACTATGCAGGGTATAGAAGCACAACGACAGACTAACACTTTTGCAGTGCAAACGGAAGGTGAGACATTTTACTGGTACAGCCAGGACTTAGTTACAACTGGCCCTGGAGCAGTAACTAAAGAGTTAATGAATGTAGCTATCAGTAAGTCCCCCTCCCTTTGCATTGACACCTGTTGCACTGTACTCTGTATTATTGTAATACACCAGGACCTGACAAAGAATATGAACAAGAATTGTTTAAAAATCATGCAAACAGATTAGTACTGTGTAATTTGTACTGGGACACGAAAGGGAACAGTGTAGTTAGCTGTTCATTACCCCAGGAGCTCTTTTTACTTTACAAATCAAATCTAATACCGCATGTTAGTTTAACTAAAGAGGAAGATTTAAAATGGATAGACCTAGGAGAAAAAGTCACAAAATGGGAAAAACAGACAGAATCAGAACTGTCAGAACAGGGAATACAAAGACAGAAACTGAACTGGATAACACAAACACATCCAGCTGTACACTTGCAGTCCAGCAAAGACAGCTGAGAAGCCCTCTTATTAGAAGAGGAAGAAAAAGCTTTGTTAGACATATCAGAAACTCTCTGGTCAACAGGAAAATCAGACATAGGACTTATTCGCACAGCAGGACCAGTTACTATCACGCCAAAGTCAGCATTCAGACCACAAAAAAGACAGTACCCCTTGAGAAAAGATGCAGAGGCAGGTATTAAACCTATCATAGCAGCTTTGCTTAAGAAGGGAATACTGGTGGAATCTCCCGATTCACCATGCAACACACCCTTATTCCCAGTTAGAAAAGCAAACGGAGAATGGTGTATGGTCCAAGATTTACAAGCTGTAAATGACGCAGTAGTACCAAGAGCACCTACAGTGCCAGATCCACATACCTTGTTGAATTATTTAAAACCTCAGTAGAAGTACTTTTCTGTGGTAGATATCAGCAATACATTCTTTTCGATACTGATACACCCTGACAGCCAGTATTGGTTTGCATTTACATTTCAGGGGAAACAGTATACATATACGCGACTACCACAGGGTTATACTGAAAGTCCAACAATATTCTCACAAGAGATGGCAAGTAATTTAGCGGGATTTATCCCACCAAGAGGTAGTCAAATTTTACTTTATGTTGATGACATCCTGCTGGCCGCCCCTACCCAGCAAGATTGTAGGGAAGATACTATAGCATTATTAAAATTCCTAGCAGTTGAAGGACACAAAGTAAGCAAAAATAAATTGCAGCTTTGGAGAAAACAAGTAAAATACCTTGGATATGTAATATCCAAAGATGGCAGAACATTAGATGAGGACAGAAAAGTAGCGATCTTACAAGCACCAAAACCCACAACCAAGAAGGAAATGATGTCCTTCCTGGGTATGACTAATTTTTGTCGGAGTTGGATCCCAAACTATGCTTTGTAATCTGCACCTTTAACAGACCTGATTTTTAAGTAGCCCATGGCAGCACAAGATTTAATACAATGGACACCAGAAGCAGAATTAACTTTCTGCAAGCTAAAACAATTGATAGCATCATCATTAGTTTTAGGATTACCAAATTATCACAAACGTTTTTTCCAAATTGTAGATTGCAAGCAAGGTTATATGGCATCAGTATTGACTCAACAGCATGGGGACAAACAATGCCCCATTGCTTATTATTCATCACAACTGGACCCAGTGGGGCAGTCTCTACCCCACTGTGTACAAGCAGTAGTTGCAGCTGCAATGGCAGTGCAGGCTTCAGCCTCAGTAGTGTTATTCCACCCTCTCACATTAAGAGTGCCTTATGCAGTCGCAATCATTTTACTGCAAGAAAAAGTAGCATATCTTTCCCCTGCTAGGCATCTTTCTTGTATGACTATATTGCTGAGCCAACCTCACATGACAATTGAACGATGTACTACTTTGAATCCATCTACCTTGCTCCCAACTCCTGTTGATGGCACACCCCATAACTGCCTGCAGGTAATTGAGCAAAAGACACTGCCCAGAAAAGACCTCACAGATGTTCCCTTGGATGATGCCGAGGTGACATATTATGTGGATGGCTCATGCAAAAGGAGTCCTAAAGGACAGAACCTAACAGGTTATGCAGTAGTTTCTGATACTGAGATTGTAGAAGCGAAACCTCTACCACATAACTTATCTGCACAAGCAGCAGAGTTGATTGCCTTGACACGGGCATGTACCTTAGCAAAGGGTAAAGGCATAAACATTTTTACAGACAGCCAGTATGCTTTTTCTACTGTACATGTTTTTGCACAACAGTGGAAGAATCGAGGAATGGTGACATCTACTGGCAAACCGATTAACCATGCACAGTTTATTTTAGATTTGTTAGATTCTATTCAGTTGGCTCAGAAAGTAGCTATTTGTAAATGCATAGCTCATACAAAACAACAAGATAGGATTTCAAAAGGCAATGCGAGAGCTGACATAGCTGCAAAGCAAGCAGTCTCAGAAACATTTCTTTTGAACGAGGAATTACAACCTTCTGAGATTTTAGACTTAGAAATGTTGAAAACAATGCAAACACTTACTACACAGGCTGAGAAACAAAAATGGAAAAGACAAGGAGCAATTCTCAAGGAAGGGCTGTACATCTCCAAAGAGGAAAAAACAATATTACCATCTAATTTATTTAGATATGCAGCTTTGTTGAGCCATGGGCAGAGCCATGTCTCAACAGGGGGGATGGTACAGTTAGTGAATCGGGTGTTTGCTACATATGGGTTTTCAAACTACACTAAAAAATTTTGCCTGTCATGTCACACTTGTAATAAACATCATGCACAAGGGGCATTAAAGCCCAAGCAATGCAGTTTCCCTACACCACCGTATCCGTTTCATACCATCTGTATGGATTTCATAGAATTGAACAAATGTGAAAACAAAAAGTACTGCCTTGTCATTGTGGATATGTTCTCCAAATGGGTGGCGGCCTTTCCGACTAGTAAACCAGATGCAGCCACTGTTGCAAAGACCCTAGTTAAAGAGATTATTCCTAGATTTGGCATACCAGAAAGGATCTACAGTGACAATGGTACACATTTCATTAACCAAACTATACAACAGCTAAGTCAGTATTTTGGGATTTCTTTAAAACATCACTGTGCATATCACCCTCAATCTGCAGGGTTGGTAGAAAGGCACAATGGAGTTTTAAAGAATAAGCTTAAACTTATAGCAGAAACACAGAAGAATTGGGTGTACTGTTTGCCCCTGGCACTGTTGAGCATGAGAACTGTTCCGAATGCAAAAGGATTGACACCTTTTGAAAAGATTTTCGGAAGAGCTTATTGTATACCTCAGTGGAAACCTCTCATGCCTGCAGACCAGGAAGCAGATTGGACACTTGCAAATTACATGAGGAATATGCTAAATAACAAACATCTTTTACAGTTTAATTCTGTTTCAGATAAAGACCAAACTAACCCCTCTGAAGTAGCAGTAGCCCCAGGCACTTGGGTCTGGGTGAAGACAATCAAAAAGAAGAATTGGACGACACCAAAGTGTGAAGGTCCGTATCAAGTACTGCTGAGCACGCCCACAGCAGTCAGGATTGTGGAACGTTCATCTTGGATTCATTTGACACACTGTAAACTAGTCAAAAACTTTGAACTTGATAAAACTCTTGCTAACACACAGCAGCAGTAAAAATGACGACAAGACCTAGAGACAATAGGAATACTGAACGATTTCAGCAGTATATTCAGCAATGTTGCATAATCATCTTAGTAACTGCATTAGTGACAATGTTCTTTTTGCTGTGGCTTTTGCTGTGGCCTTTCTTTTCTTCAGCCACACCAGCTAGACTGAACAAACGTGATTCAACATTCATAGACTGGCATCCGAACTTTAACACTTACCAAGCAATCAAATATGTGTATGCTGAGACTTTTAATATTTCAAATTGTTGGATTTGCACAGCTATACCAACAGCATACGGGGGATTATTGATGGCTGCTGTCCCCCTAGGGGTCAATGAGACCTGGGAAACTTGATTTTTGAGACTACACCTGTGAAATCTAGAGACAAAATTGCATTATTTCTGCCTGTTACACAAACAGGAATTGTATGCTTTTTAAGAATGACACTATTCAAGTAGGTTGGAGTAGATGTAATGTGACTGTTTCTTATAAATGTTATATTAAACCTAAAAATGCTAAAAATACAGAAAAAATTTGTGATGCAGATTATGACTCATACTTTGAGTCCTTGCATAAAACTGTCAGTAATATACAACATAATCCCGTTCTTTTAAAGCAACTGTCTATTATAGATAAGAAAATGTTTCATGCAGGGAAGGTGTACATCAGTACTAAGGTAGAAAACTGTTATTTCATATGTGGGAAAAAGGCATACACATGGTTGCCTGAGAATTGGTCCGGCAGTTGTTTTTTGGGTTACCTGGTCCCGGCCGTACGACACACTACAGCTTTGCCTCATGGGAGAATTCGAAATGTCAGAGATGTTGCAAAGAAACCTGAAAATCCAATCAAGAAACCTGAGAATCCAGTGGGACAGATCGTAGCAGGCTGGAGGAACCATAACTCTGTGAAGGACAAAAGTAAACTAGCACACATGGACTTGAGTGACACTATCATATCCTGGGCTGGCATAGCCCCTGCATATGGTGCAGTTAAATCAATTTGGGAACTGAGAAAGCTATCCAAACTTCTCAAGGTCATGAGCAATGCAACTTTTTCTGCTCTTGAATTAATGACTGATGAACTGAATGCAATGAGAACTATGGTGCTTCAAAACCGCATGGCTCTTGAATTCACCCTAGCAGTGAGAGGTGGTACGTGTGCTTTAATTAAAGATGAGTGCTGTTCATTCATTCCCGACAATAAGAATGAAATTAATGACTATTTGGAAGTGATCCAACAAGTGTCAGACATGACCAGGCCAGGCCCAAACCCACTGATGGACTTTTTCCAGAATTTGTTTGGGGGGTGGGGTTCCATCCTAATGAACATCCTGATCGCCATTTGTGTGGGATTACTAATGTTAGGGGCATGCATTTGCTGTGGAATTCCCTGCATGAAAAAAATAATCAAAGATTTTATAGACATGTCAGTTTCTGAGACTTTGTATCAAAGTACTGAAATTGAAGAACTGTTGAAAAAAGAAACACTTTCATAAGTTTAAACTGAATGACTCTCTTAGCTGCAAATCCTCAAAGGAAGAGGTTAGGAGAAAAAACAAACTGTTTATGCTTTTGAAATAGAATAAAAAGTATTAACAGGGGGGAAATGTTAGAAAAATATGTATTAACATATGTGTGCAATGCTTATTTTAATAAGGGAAGATTAATACGTTTTTATTCTATATGCAGCATTAGTTTTATTTGAAACTGAAAATATGCTTTTCTGAAATTGTGCTTTCTGACACTGCAAGATGCACTCTGACCTAGTTTGCTAGCTTAGCAAAATACATGTTTATGCCTTGGAAATGTACTGGAAAGCAGGTGATTTTCTGCTAGATCAGGAAATTAAAAGGAGAATAATAATAATTTCTGTAGATCCATTCATTATAGACAATAAGCTCTGTTCGTGTTGATGAAAAAGTGCACAAGCTGCAAGATAGTTAGATATAATGAACAATGAACTGCTTCAGAAATCTGTACTTGCATTGTGCTTAAATTAGCCATAGTACCTAGACTTGTAACATCACATAGCAAGAAAGTTATAATTGACCAGTGGTCACCAAGGCCATCCTGTTTACTGAAAAATCTTTTTTAAACTTTGAAGAGTCAGCTAGAAACATGAGAAATATCTGTAAAATAACAGAATTATGAACTGGTAATCTGCTACGTCAGTTGTAGTGGCCAATGTCTTGAAAGAAAGGTATAATAACTGTGACACTTCCTGATTTAGTCAGACAAGCTCTGTAACTGCATTTTTTGTCTCCTTGCACAAGAATAAAGATACCTGAACTGAACCTTATGCTTTTGGTCTTTTTAAAGTATTTTTCCCTAACAGTTGCTGTCAACCTGTGTCCCCAGATCTCTTATAATGCCTTCAGTGTTCAGTGGGCTCCCATTGATGTGGTAATTAGTGGGAACTGAGTTTTCCCCAAATGTGATGACAATGCATTTTTTGGCATTAAGCTTAAGGCCATGGTTTCATCACCAGTCATTAGTCTCTGTGAGGTCTTTCTGTAGGATGTCTGCAGCACTTGGGGAGTAAATAATGGCTCCCAGCTTGCAGTCACCTGTGAATTTGATCAGCCAGAGTCCCTCCACATTGGGCTGGACTTCTGAGAAGTAGATGCCAAACAGGAGAGGACCTGGGACCGATCCCTGTGGGACTCCACTCGTGACTGGTTGGCACTCTGACTTGGTGTCTGCTACTTTCACACTGTGTGTTTTATCTGTGAGTCAATTTGCAACCCACCTAATGATATAGGGGATGATGCCTAGCTTGGTGAGTTTGTCAATAATTCCTGAGTGAGGAATGGTATTAAAGGCCTTGACCAGATTGAGGTAGGCTGTATGAACTGCCTTACCTTCATCCACTGCTCTGGTGACTGACTTAAAAATGTCAACCAGGTTGAGCAGGCATGATCTACCTTTCACAAAACCAAATTGCATGGGATCTAGAGTTTGGAGATTCCCTGTATCCTTGTTAATTAGGTCCATGATGATGTGTTCCATAGCCTTACATATCAGACTCATCAGGCTAATGGAGTGATAATTTCCAGGGTCTGTAGTTGCTCCTCCTTTATTGAAAGGGATGACCGTAGCAGTGCACCATTCGGTAGGGACAAAGCCTGAGGTGAGGCTGTGACTGAACACAGCACACAGATGTGGTGCCAGTTCACTTTGTAATTCATGTAGAACACAGCCAGGGATATTGACTGGTTCCATGGAAGCTGTATTCTTGGCCTTAGACAATGCAGCTTTAACCTGTGCTGCAGTAATGCAGGGTGCCTAGCATTCTTCTGGTAATGAGATCAGTCCTTTAGGGGGGAGAGAGGGGTAAAGTTGGCACTGAATCTGTCGGCCAGTATATTGACAATATCTGTTGGCTCAGTATAGGAGGTACCATTGTGCAGTAACTCAGAGTAAATCTGGGTATTGCCATGGAGATTCTTGATATAACTAAGGAAGGCTTTGTGGTTGTTTTTAGTGTCTGCTGTAATTCTGCCTTCATAGCTGGCTTTGGAGGTTTTGATGAGGGATCTCAACTTTTTGTTGAGGCTAATAAAGGAATTTTTCCAGTCTTGGGACTTCAACTTTTTCTGAAACAGTTTCTTCTTTCTGTTGTAGAGTTTATTAATGGCAGGGGACCACCAGACTGGCTTCCTTTTTTTGGTGGAGAGCGTCTTGGTTCTGTTGGGTATGGCTAGTTTCATGCATTTATGTACGTATTCCTACAGTGCATTGGTGTATGATTTGGCAGTCATGCATCTATTTTCCATTGGCATGGGTGCTGTGAAGTTAGCCACCTCTGTTTTTAGGAGTCCAAAGTCAGCTTTGGAGAAGTTTTTCATGGTGGATACCTCTGCAGGTGGTGTGAGTGAGATGTGGATTTCCATGGTGATTAGTCTGTGGTTGGATCTAACCAGGGATGAATTGATTATTGGTGTAGAGCAACAGTTGCCTATGTTAGTAATTACCAGGTCAAGGATATTGCTTTCTCTAGTGGGGGAAGGAATGAGCTGGTCCAGGGCATTGGAACTGATGAATTCCAGGAAGCGTTGGGCCAGTGCATTGGTGCTTGAGTAGTGTTCCCAGTTGATGGAGGGGTGGTTGAAGTCTCATAGTATGAGAGTGTTGGGTTGGACCTTGATAGATTCTAGGGTGCTTAGGAATGTGGAGTGAGAGTCTAGGGACATGGTTGGGGACCTATAGCAGGCTATGACCTGGATCGCAGTCTTACCCAGTGTTAGTTATAACTGAAGTATCTCAGATGCATTATGCTGAGCTACTAGTCTGGAGGTATGTATATCCTTTATGAATATGGAGACACCACCGCCTTTAGAGCTTCAGTCCATGTTTCGGGGCCGAAAGGTGTGGAATGAGTTATATCCTGGTAGCACAGGGGTGCTTTCTTCCACTTTAAACCAGGTCTCTGTTACAGCACAAATGTCGATGTTCTCCATTTTGAGGAGTGTTTCGAGCAAGTGCATCTTGAGATTTAGACTTCTAGCAATGAGCAGCATGACCCTCAGATTGCATTTATTTATAGCTGTTACAGGGGTAATTTGGTCTTTGGAACACCACCAAAAAAGGCACTATAGGGGTGGCAAGAGCCTTAGCCAGTACTCAGAAACCCAGCGGTGATAGATGCAGGCCATCTCTGGCAAAGCATCAAGGTCTGTCAATCATGTCATCCCAAGCAGACAGATACTTGATCCACTTATAATGACACCAGAAACTTAGCCAATTGTTGAAGTCAATCATTTTTTGTTTGTACTTTGGTATAATTCTTGGTGATGATAGGATACTGTTCAGGGCTAGTGTCATACCTGCCTGGGCCACATAATCCAAGAGCTCCACCATGTCTCTTTTTATGTAGTAGGAGTGTTTCGAGCAAGTGCATCTTGAGATTTAGACTTCTAGCATTGAGCAGCATGACCCTCAGATTGCATTTATTTATAGCTGTTACAGGGGTAATTTGGTCTTTGGAACACCACCAAAAATAGGCACTATAGGGGTGGCAAGAGCCTTAGCCAGTACTCAGAAACCCAGCGGGGATAGATGCAGGCCATTTCTGGCAAAGCATCAAGGTCTGTCAATCATGTCATCCCAAGCAGACAGATACTTGATCCACTTACAATGACACCAGAAACGTAGCCAATTGTTGAAGTCAATAATTTTTTGTTTGTACTTTGGTATAATTCTTGGTGATGATAGGATACTGTTCAGGGCTAGTGTCATACCTGCCTGGGCCACATAATCCAAGAGATCCACCATGTCTCTTTTTATGTAGTCTGGGGAGGTGCATCTCAGGTCATTCACACCCACATGGACAATGACAGAGTCGTACTTGTTGTGGAGTGACCTGAGTGTGTGTGTGTTATGTGTTGGATTCTGGCACCTGATAGACAGCTGACTGTTACCTTCTCCTTATTCAACTTAGTGAGTGGGACATCTGTGTGCCTCACTATTGGGTCACCTATGATTAGTGTATTAGGCAAGGTGTTTAGCCTTAGGGGCTTAGGTTGAGGGGCACACTGTGGAGGTGAGCTATGTGTCCTGTGGTTTGTGCTGTGTTGTGGTGGTTGAGTGTATTTCTGTCTTGGAGGGTAAATTTCTATTGAGTGCCTCCACAAAGATGAGTGTGTGGTTTGTGTTTTTATGTGAGAGCTGTGATAGTGGGTGTTCTGGAGGGCTATGTGTTCCATGTAGTGTGGTGCAGGTGTTGACCTTCTCCTCTTGACTAGCTAGTCCGGTCTTGGCTGGAGAGTGCATAGCCTCCAATTTGGTGATATAAGTGCATTTCTCACAAATCTGAGTGTTGGAAGGTAAGAGGAGAGTTTTGTCTGTGTACATGAGGCAGTTGCTACACTGCCTCAGAATGCCCAAGTGCACCAGGTTAGTAGGAGAAAGCACAGGGAACTGCCCTTTAATCATGCCAAGAGGGGTGGTCATAAGTACTAAGTACAGGAACTATTTCCATGAAGAACAACTAGTGCTGATGGCTCTTAGGTGTGCTATAATAATTGCTACAAAAACCTGTTGAAGTGCAAAGCGACTAGGCTATTTGAAGTGCAAGAGAGAAAAAACTAGCAAGATCTAAGGGAAAAACTGAAGAGCAGACTTTCTGGTACCAATAATAGCTTACCTCAGCTCAGCGATGCTGAGCGGACCTTGAACAAGCGCAAACCCATGCAAATGTGGGCTTTTTAAACCAGAAAGTTGAAATGGATGGAAAAACTGCCCAAATGTTTAATAAACTACAATTTCTGGACCGGAAACCATTCCTCTTGTGGTAGATAAGCTACCTAGTTCTTACCACTCCCACTGATAAGCTAGAAGGCTTCCTTCCGACACAGAATAGCTTGGGGGGCTCAAAAGCTTACAAACAGTCCTGGATACAGCAAATCTGTATCAGGACTAGACTAGCTACAGGAAAGGCGGGGAGCAAGGACAAATGCAGGCTTTTAAACCAGAAAGCTGAAGGGGATGGAAAAACTTACCAAACAGCCAATAAACTACAATTTCTGGGCCAGAAACCACTCCTCATGTGGTAGACAGACTACCTAGTGCTTACCACTATCACTGATAAGCTAGAAGGCTTCCCTCCAACACAGAAAGGCTTGGGGGGCTCAGAAACTTACAAACAGTCCCGGATACAGCAAATCTATATCTGGATTACACTAGTTACAGGAAAGGCGAGAAACAAGCTTAGAACATTTTATTTTATTTTTTACAGAAAATGAGCTAAAACAGCAGTAAAACAATTCAAATGCATTGCAAGTTAGCACACGAGTGTGTAGCAATATTAAAACAATTACAGTTTAAATAAATGCAATTAAATTAAGAAATGACTAAAAACATGTGCAGAAGCAGTAAATTAGGAAAAATCAAAATGGAGGCACTTAGCGTATCTGAAACCAATGCCAGCAAATATATTAATAATTCTGTCATGCACAAATTAAGGCAGTGCAGAACTCTGAACAGTTAAAAAGTGCCAAAAATATATTTATCAGCGCTATATTTCCAGATTGTTTGAGAAGCACACTCAGTCAGAACACAAGAAGATTCTAGCAATGGCAGATTCTAGTAAACTGTTTGTTTTTTTTTAATTTTATTTTATGAAGTGGAAAGAGAGAAAGGAGGAACAGAATGTAATTCAATGTTAAGAAACTAAGTGGGTTGGCCTTCTCAGATATTCTCTCTGTATTAGGGTGAGATGAGATAATGACACTAGAGTGGGAGGAGTGTCCCATATCAAATTTACAGTAGGGGCGGGCAACTGCAAAGCCACCAAGTATATGAACAAGACACCACCAGGGTGAGGAACTATACTACAGCTAGTAGCTACTCACAAACAGAAAATACAACGTTCAGTATGAAAAAGCAGTTTACAGTTAAGCAATTCAGTAAAAATGCAATTACAGTAATGAAACACTATCTAGCAATGAAAAATATAGTTAAAACAGTATAAAACAGTAGATAAATACAGTGAAACAGTAAAAAAAAGCTTTATAACAGTGCAAAATGTAATAGATTAGCTGTACAGCACAATTACAGTCGTTAAGAAGTGCAATTCAATCAAATAAATGTAAGAAATAACTTATTCTGATCTTGAAGTCTTAGGGAATTTCTGCTTTGTTCCAGTGATGAATCACCATTTCACATCCTGGTGAAAACAAGCACAACCTCCTGCAGACACAGGGTTTAAATACAAGAAAGGATGGAAGAATCTAGAAGCTCGACTTACTTCCCTGTCATGCTAGCCCCTGCTCCTTCAACCAATCACTCATGCTAGAGAAGGTCAGGCAACCCTGTTACTCTAACTTACAGAGAAGACAAGACACTATCAGCAGAAGATGGCTGCCAGAAATACAGGAAACTCAACAAGCAAAACAACCAGGTCTGGATAACAGCAGGCCTCTATCCAGACTATGCTACCTGCGTGGAACACAAAAATCTCACAAAAAATGCACAGAAAAGCACATATAGAGCACTCACAAACAGAAAACAGTAAAAAAAGCTTTATAACAGTGCAAAATGCAGTAGATTAGCTGTATATAAACGTTAAGAAGTGCAATTCAATGAAAGAAATGTAAGAAATAACTTATTCTGCTCTTGGAGCAATATGCAGATATTTCTGGTACATGTGTACCATTATTTTATTTGGACCATACTCTGAGAGCCCTTGCTATTCAACAACAATACCCCAATTCTGGTTTATAGCTCCACCTCTGTTATTAATATCAATTCATGGCATGGTATACCCTACACATTACCTTGTAATGTCAAGGTAATCAATGCAAGGGATTCCAACTATGCCAGTAGCAGGTAATAAGAGTCTGAAACATTCTGTGACAATTTCATTACCAACAGGTAATACGTTTTTGAAACATTCTGTTTTAACAAATCTCTTTACTCATTCTTGGCATAGTCTGAGCTCAGCTGAAGCCTTAGTGGATCTAAATCCACCTGAAGCTATCACCCTATCTGCACCTTTATAAGGGCATCAAGTCTGCCTGCAGTACCCATGCCATCATACAGGTGGAGCTTTGAATCCCAGAAGCAGTGTTGCATAGTAGTATCATCTGTATGATGAACATGAGCATGCATGCATGCTTGACAAGTATGACTGTCATGATATGCATTCCAACAGTCTGCTGAAAGGGATGGACATGCAGATGGATGTTTGCCCTATGGAAGATACTTTTCAATTGACAATTTTAGCTATTTTAGCTGTCCTCTCTGAAATCTAGTGCTGACAACTTGCACATCAAATTACAGGGCATGTGCAGTGTCCTCTGTACACACAAGTCCCCCCCCCCACACACACACACACAGCTCCTTCTTTTGGCTGTAGAGCTCTACTTATGTGTGTGACATGCTATTACAGGCAATCAGGTTTCCTACTCTGTGCAGTCTGCAGTATCAGTTACTTCTCACATATGGAACCATAACAATGTCAGTCACCATTTGACTTACATGGGCTACACCACTGATTTGGGATGCCATTGTAAAACTAAAATGTTGTGGCATTGTGAGACTTATTCCCGTTTTCGAAAAAGGCATAGGACTCTGTTAGTTCTCAGTGACATATGCTAATTAAGGACTGAGTGAGCCATAGGGCTCTGCTAGTTTTTATTGACATTACACAGCTGAGACCTGGTGGAGCCCTTGTTTACGGAATCAGGAATGGGGCAATTGCTCCTTATAGTATTTTGCCACACACCAAACATATGAAATCTCTAGGATTATTAGAAAGCTCTACTAAGCATTTAGAAGCTACACATGACCCTGCTCCTTTTGTACACATATTGTAGTACTACTGGAATTCACCCCTTCTGAGAAAATACATCACCTTTTTCTAAGAAAAGATCACAGAAATATACTGTTAATATAGTTCTCTGATATAGACTGCACAAACCAGTAAGCTGTATCACTGATTATTCAATAAGGATACTATAACTAACTTTAAAAAATACAATTTCTAAATGTCTGATGTCTCACTGATAAGAAAATAAAAACATATTATCCACAGGAACATATTTCTTCTTATTGCTATCAGACACATGGACTGCCCCCTAACAAGCCATGACAATGATCATTCATTGGTGATAATGTAACTGCCCTGTGATTTTATACACTGCCTTCCTCTCTGCCTCCAAAAAGAAGATGTTCATCTTCTGTGTGACCCTCTGATACTACATCGGGATGAATATGAATGAACAAATATTGACCATAGTAATATTTATTGAACTTGGTGCTGCCAGACATATTTTTATTTTATTAATGCTTTGTTGACAAAGTTAGTCCCATTAGGCCAACAGCTTCATTTAAATGGATACTTGAGGTAGAAATTTATGCTGACTGTGAAAATTTAGCTTGAGCACTGGGAATTTAACCCATTCTTTTTGATAAATGCCAAGGGATAATTTACATCCACCTGAACTACCACCAACTTAGGTAGATGGGTCCTTGGTTCAACATCTCATCTGCAGGATGGCACACTCAGGAATGTAGCCCTCTACCCACCCACTCATAACTTATGCAGCACTGCAGTGTTAGTATTATGCAATTAATCTGAGTATCTGCTGAGAGAATAGCACCCACAGTCTTCTGATCTCCTAGCACCAAAGGTGAGTATGCTACCTGTTGGTCCACTGGCACTACCATTATGGCATATTTTTTCATCATCCCTTACCCAAGAAGAAAGCTAAGTTCAATGCGGCTGTTACACTGGGATGAAAGTTAAAGAATAAATGGCCACAGTAATATATTTTATTTCAGTGCTGTCATATTCACTATAATCAGATTGCCTCCATCTTAACTCAAAGACAGACATCTCTTCCCCAATGAACTCTCCACACTTCCCTCACTATCCTGCTTCAAAAACAAATAGAAAGTGTTCCTCAAAACATACTGGTTATGCCCCTGTACTAAGCCTGACTAGTTTGTGTCTCAATACTTTGCTCTTCCTACCCCGTCTACTCATTAACTGCAAGTCCTTCCTTATTAACCATTATACTATCTACCTCTAGAATATCTTGATTGTACTAGCATGCTATGTTATGCCTGTATTCTGTACTGTTAATTTTACTGTGATAACCTGTAATAGGTACTGTAAATAGGATTTATTTTGTTTGTTTCATGTTTCCTTAGTTGTTATTGTGTCAGTTTCATTGTCCTATCTAGGAGCTTATCTCCCCGGGCCTCTACTGAAAATGAACATGTATCCAGTTAGACTAGCCCGGTCAACAAATGTAAAATAAAAATAATAATAAATAAAAATAAAATTCTTTGTATTTTTGTCCATGCCTGATTTAAGACATGGAGAAGACTGAAAGTGAAGTAACAATTGGGCTTTGTAATGTATATTTAAATTTGCTCTCCACTACATACATGTACATCTCTTAATTATCCCTGATTTTGCTAAATGGCCCTGTTTTTTGCCTTATATTTTGGTCTGTTCCTTGTAAAATGTGTCCTGTCAAATTATTGAGAACTGTAGTCACTAAATATATGACAGATATTCAAGTTTTAAGCTTCATATCCTTCAGAAAATGTATGTTAATGCAAAACATGTTCTAGCAACTTTCTAAGTATATAAGTACAATATTTAAAATCTATCCCGAATCCTGTGCATCCGCTCCCTTTTTTTCACTCTGTGCATGATTCTTGAGGAGAGATTGAGGCCTATGCATACACTCTCACCTAACTTACAGTCAGCCACAAGGGATGACCTTGTGCATTTTCCTCCACCACAGTTGTCAGTCTCAGTCTCCAAAATGTAGAACAGTGTTTCTTATAATGTGGAACAAATGGACAAAATGCAGAGTATTTACTAATAACTTCAAATAAGAAACTCATAGCATGCTTAAAATGTGTCACTTTATTCTTATACAAAGTTATTTTGATGAACTTGTCAGATTCAGTTTTATTATCAATGGTTATTTGCTAAAAAAATCATAATAATTAATATGCAACAGATCCTTTAAATATGAAACATAAGTAACCTGGATTTTTAAAGACTCAAAAAAAGGACTGTTCCTCATAATAAGGTACATAGTTGTGAGGTATGCCCCCAAAAAGATAAGCCTATTGTATGAAAATTAAATTTAACTGAAAAAAGTACCCCCATGCCTCATAACCATCATTTTGTACCCTGGATTCATTTTTCAAATAAAAAAGTACTGCATCATAGTCTGTTACTAATTTTTAATCCTGCACCGACTTTTCACTAAAGGAACCGATTACTTCTTTATAATGAAGTGCATGTCCATAGCAAACTGTCATCAATTAGGTGGACAAGTCCAGGGACTGCAAGTTATGGGGATTTGAGCAGAAAATCTTCCTTTCATGCTGAATGATGATGCTTACGTTGGGTTCAGGAAGGCAGGGAGCATTATATTGCTCCCATGCTGCCTTAGATCATATTTGTAACTTAGTAACATTATTTACTATGATGGAAAGAGACCAGTCTAGGGATCTAAACTTAAATGACTCAAATAAAACATGCTGGAGAGGCAAATATGTGTCTCAGAGATTGCCCATTGTTTGGAATAGGCTTCCTATTCCCTTTAAGCAGAGCAAATCCCTGTCATTCTTCAAATGCAATTTGTATCAATGGATGGGGAATTGCGAATTCACACCGGGGATAGTGCCTGTGTCCCTTAAGGACAGGGGCAGTTTGTAAGATACCCAATGCATAGGCACAAATCAATGCCATCCTCTTGCCCCTAGGGCGATATATTGGGTAAAATTGGATTATATTAACTAGGCTTATAAGGACTTTTAAGCCATTAGCCTAGTAATCACCTATGAACCTAGTTTGCAATTTAGACAGCATGAAGCAAACTCTGGAGTAAAACAAGTATGGTAGATTTTTCTGCTTCTTTTATCCCCTGCAGCCTGTCATGTGGGCCTATCTATGGCTTTACAGTTACCATCTAACTAAAAAAAGATTAAAATGAAAAGGTACACTCTAGCATAGCACACATAGTGACCATCTAGTTCACTTGTCTTTATGTATGGCCCTACTAGGATCTGAGGCCTCACTGGGGCACAGAACATAGCCCGGGCATATACCCTAGTATAGCACCTCCCATACTACTTAGAAAAGAATTTCAAAGTTTAAGATCTACTAGTGAAAAGGGAAAACAGCTATCCAAATTCATCTCAGTTCTCTGAATAACACACAGTTTTACAGTAGGGGGCAAGAAAACCCTTGTTAAGATATATAGGCTCAACTTTATTTTCAGACAAGTCATCATCATCATCATCATCATCTTTCGGCTTTTCCCGTTAGGGGTCGCCACAGCGGATCATCTCTTTCCATTTCTTCCTATCCTCTGCATCTTGCTCTGTCACACCAACCGCCTGCATGTCCTCTCTCACCACATCCATAAACCTTATCTTAGGCCTTCCTCTTTTCCTCTTACCTGGCAGCTCTATCCTTAGCATCTTTTTCCCAATATACCCATCATCCCTCCTCAGCACATGTCCAAACCAATGCAATCTCGTCTCTCTTGCTTTGTCTCCAAAATGTCCAACATGAGCTGACCCTCTAATATACTGATTCCTAATCCTATCCATCCTAGTCACACCGAGTGCAAATCTTAACATGTTTAACTCTGCCACATCCAGCTCTGACTCCTGCCTTTTTGTCAATGCCACTGTCTCCAACCCATATAACATAGCTGGTCTCACTACCCTCTTGTAGACCTTCCCTTTCACTCTTACTGGTCTGTCTGTCACAAATCACTCCTGACACTCTTCTCCACCCACTCCACCCTGCCTGTACTCTCTTCTTCATCTCTATTCCACATTCACCATTACTCTGAACTGTTGATCCCAAATACTTAAACTCGTCCACCTTTACCAACTCTACTCCCTGCATCCTCACCATTCCTCTACCCTCCCTCTCATTTACACACATATATTCTGTCTTAGCCCTGCTGACCTTCATTCCTCTGCTCTCTGGAGCATATCTCCACCTCTCCAGAGTCTCCTCAACCTGATTCCTACTCTCACTACAGATCACAATGTCATCTGCAAACATCATAGTCCACGGGGCCTCCTGTCTGATCTCATCTGTCAACCTGTCCATCACCACTGCAAATAAGAAAGGACTCAGAGCTGATCCTTGATGTAATCCCACCTCCACCTTAAATGGATCTGTCACTCCCACTGCAGTCCTCACCACTGTCACGCCACTATCCTTGTACATATCCTGTACCACTCTTACATACTTCTCTGCCACTCCCGACTTCCTCATACAATACCACAACTCTTCTCTAGGCACCCTGTCATATGCTTTCTCCAAGTCTACAAAGACACAATGCAACTCCTTCTGACCTTCTCTGTATTTCTCCAATAACACTCTCAGAGCAAACATTGCATCTGTAGTGCTCTTTCCTGGTGTGAAACCATACTGCTGATCACTAATCATCACCTCCCTTCTTAACCTAGCTTCTACTACTCTTTCCCATAACTTCAAGCTGTGACTGATCAGTTTTATCCCTCTGTAGTTACTGCAGCTCTGCACATCACCCTTATTCTTAAAGATAGGCACCAAAACACTTTTTCTCCACTCCTCAGGCATCCTCTGACTTTCCAAAATTTCATTAAACAATCTAGTTAAAAATTCCATTGCCATTTCTCCTAAGCACGTCCATGCTTCCATTGGTATGTCATCTGGGCCAACAGCCTTTCCATTCTTCATCCTCTTCATAGTTGTCCTTACTTCCTCCTTGCCAATCTGTTTCACTTCCTGATTCACTATCCCCACATCATCCAACCTTCTCTCTCTCTCATGCTCTTCATTCATCAGCCTCTCAAAATACTCTTTCCATCTACTCAACACACTCTCCTCTCTTGTGAGTACCTTTCCCTCACTATCCTTTATCACCCTTACTTGCTGCACATCTTTCCCAGCTCTGTCCCTCTGTCTAGCCAATTGGTACAGGTCATTTTCTCCCTCTTTAGTGTCCAATCTCTCATACAACTCTCCATACGCCTTATCCTTAGCTTTTGCCACCTCTCTTTGCCATGCGCCTCATCTCCTTATACTCATGTCTACTTTCTTCATCACTTTGACAATCCCACTTCTTCTTCGCCAGCCTCTTCCTCTGTATACTCTCCTGTACTTCCTCATTCCATCACCAGGTCTTCTTGTCCTCCTTCCTCTGTCCAGATGTCACACCAAGCACCTTTCTAGCAGTCTCCCTTACTAGTTCTGCTGTAGTTACCCAGCTATTTGGTAACTCTCCACTGCCTCCCAGTGCCTGTCTTAACTCTTCCCTAAACTCCACTTCACAATCACCCTTTTTTTAACTTCCACCATTTAATCCTTGGCACTGCATTCACACTACTCCTCTTCTTGATCACCAACGTCATCCTACAGACCACCATTCTATGCTGCTTAACTACACTTTCCTCTGCCACCACTTTACAGTCTCCAATCTCCTTCAGACTGGCCCTCCTACATAGGATATAATCCACCTGTGTGCATCTTCCTCTATTCTTGTACGTCACCCTATGCTCCTCCCTCTTCTTAAAATACGTATTCACCACAGCCATGTACATCCTTTTCGCAAAATCCACAATCATCTGACCTTCTGCATTCCTCTCCTTAACACCATACCTACCGATGACTTCCTCATCCCCTCTGTTCACTTCACCAATATGTCCATTAAAGTCCGCTCCAATCACTAGTCTCTCACCCTTGGATACACTCACCACAACTTCATCCAACTCACTCCAAAATTTCTCTTTCTCATCCATCGCACACCCAACTTTTGGGGCATATGCACTAACAACATTCATCATTACACCATCAATTTCGAGCTTCATAAACATCACTCTGTCAGACACTCTCTTCACATCTAAAGCACTCTTGGCATATTGTTCCTTTAGTATAACCCCTACCCCATTTCTCCTGCCATCCACACCATGATAGAACAATTTGAACCTGTTTCCTAAACACCTGGCCTTACTTCCCTTCCATATGGTATCTTGCACACACAATATATCAACCTTCCTTCTCTCCATCATATCAGCTAGCTCTCTCCCTATACCAGTCATACTGCCAACATTCAAAGTTCCTACCCTCACTGCAACACTCCTAACCTTCCTCCTCTCTTCCTGCCTTCGGGCATGCTTTCGCCCTCCTCTTCTCCTTCGGCCAACAGTAGCCCAATTTCTGCCAGCACCCTGTTGTCTAACAGTACTGGTGGCGGTCATTGTTAACCCGGGCCTCGACCAATCCAGTATGAAAATATGAAATTTTTGCGCCATAAGTGATGTGGCAGAATTTTTACGCTGGCTGCCCTTCCTGACGCAACCCACCCCATCTAACCGGGCTTGGGACCGGCACAAAGAAATGCACTGGCTTGTGCATCATTAGAATCACAATCTTGAAGGTGTTGTAAAATCTGAATAGTAACTAGTGCAAAGATAGAAGTTAAGGCACACTGTATGAAAAACACTGAGTTATACTTAACAGTCAGGTGACTGCATTCAGTTCTAGCTGATGTTAGTACAGATCATCAAGTACAAGGTATTACAATAATCAAGTTGGGGCAAAACAGCAATATCAAGTTTTTTTTTGTTTAAGTAGGTGTTTATTCCTGGAGATGTTCTTTGGATGTGTGTTGACATTACTTCAAAGTAACTATGTAAACTCAAGGTATGATGCAACTGAGCTATCAGCTGTGAATTGAACAGATAAACCTTCGGTCTTAGACTTAAATGTAACGAGACTATCGCCACTCCATTTTACAGATGTCAGCAGCACATGCTTTAAAGACATCAGCAGACTCAGAGGGAAGTACTAGGCTACCTGTCATTGTGTGCCATTTTAAGCCTAGTCAGTTTCCCTCACTAAGAATCAAACCCTGTACCTCTTGTTGAGAAGGTAAACACCTTAACTATCATGCCAATTCCCAAGCCAATCAACAGGTAAAATGAGACATGTAGCTGAATATTATCAGCATAACTGATCATTCATTCATTACATACCATCTGGTGATGATGATAACTTTAGTCAGACTCAAAAGCCCTTATCTGTTCCGAGCGCAGTGAGACTCTGTTCGCTTTATTACCTGCATGTTGCAATGTATTGAACTTGGTGAGCTCTGCAGACCTATGATGATGTCATTCCAGGAGACGGGGCTGGGTGAATTGCACACACTGAGAGTGGGTGTTCCTGCCATGACACTTTTTCTGAGCTGGACTTTTGAAATTCAGCCCTTGTAATCCCAGAAAATGAATGGGTCAACAAGAATCACAACTGATTGACAAGACAAGTACAAAGAATTGTGATTCCATTAGACAAAATATAACATTTAAAGCATGGGTATTTTTACATGAAATAATACTGTACTGTATCATAAAGTAAGTGAAATGCAATAATTTTGTTTTCTGATATAGTTATTGATGTAGTGCTGTGAATGGATGGTTTTACACATTTATAATGATTTTTTGAGTGTTACATACTACCTTGAAGAAAGTCACAGAAGAGAGTGGAAGCTTGCCCTAGTGAGTTACTGAAATAAATTCCTCCGAAAGCATAGTCGGATGCTTTTTTTGCGTGTTTAGAGTTCTGGATGAGCCCACATGTACAAATAATTAGCCTTTTTCTAGCTTATATAGGTGTTGAAAAACATTGAATCTAGTACTGATTGCTATAGTATCTCATAAGTAAATTTAATTTTGTCTGAGTTGAAGTACAGTTGTTTATGTAAACTTACCATAACAGTAGCTTTTCCTATAAATCACTGCTGCAATTACCTTATCTTTATGGCTAATATCCTGCATACGATACAGCAGCCAGCCAGTCTTCCATAACCTTGAGATACCTTTCACAAGCACCCAGATTGCTAAATTGGACTACTTAAGAAAATTAAATGTACTGCTATAAACATTAAATAACACATAGCACAACGTATAATAAAAATGTTTAAATATTGTAACCATAAGGTTAAAAAGGGGATTGAGCATTAAAAAACAAACACATGATGAATCTTTTATTAAGACCACTGATAATAGTAATAAAAAAAATCTGTCATTGCAAAGAAATAAGATCACAGCGAGGAAGTTATCCTACAAAATAATACTGTAGTAACTGATAAACAGGCTATTATATTTTGCATTTTTTTCCTTCCATAAGAACTTAAAATCAGTTCATCAGGATTCTTTTAATTCTGATCTAGAATGGCTTTATGTTTCTTTGGATTTTGTGAAGAATGCCTTCTGTAAATTAAAGGTTCAGTGGGTCCTAATCTTATTCCATATAGATTAGTGCAAGAAATGCAGTGACATTCAATAATGGACAGAGGCAGCTCCTAAATGCTTTATGCATGGGTCCCCATAAAATATCTGTGGTATGATCCCAGTTATTCTTATTAGGAGCAATATATAATTATCAACCTTGGGATAGGTAAGGCCAATCTCTAACCAAACAGGACAGGTTAGTTTGAGCACAAAAAGGGAAACTGGATAGGCATAAAATGGCCAGCAAGGGCAGCTAGTCTAATATTTATCTATAAACCGATGGACCTATAAATGTCCAACTACCTGACAGTACCTCTATTAAAGATCTTTAGTGGGTTGCTCTTTCATGGTATGGTCCCAAATGACTAGTACATTGTTCCCAATTTTAAGTATGATGACAAGCATTAAATGTCAAGTAATGGCCCATTACGTTTGACTTCAATCATTGATAAATGTGTTATATGCTTATTACAACAAATTAATCAGAGAAAATAAATATGGCATAGAAATAACTGACAAACAGTTTGTATTTATCAAAGGTAGAGCCACATTAGTATGTCAATTCAACTTTTATGAGAAAATACGTATTCTGAGAGACAAAGAAAAGACTTGTTTGGTAATTTACTTGGACATCTCTAAAGTCTTAGACTCCTCACATTGTGATAAAATAATTGAACATTTATAATGATTAATATAAATACACACAGGCGGCGCAGTGGTGCAGCAGTTATGCTGTCGCCTCACAGCAAGAGGTTCTCCGGTTCGATTCTCAGCTGGGGTGCCTTCTGTGTGGAGTTTGCATGTTCTCCCTGCATTCGCGTGGGTTTCCTCTGGGTACTCTGGTTTCCTCCCACATTCTAAAGACATGCTTCTGGAGACATTGGTTTGGCAAAGCCATCAGGCATTTCTGTGAGAGAGAATTGTTTGAGGTCATTGGCTGACTGAGGTCACCTGGACTACAGCTTAGACTAAGCACCTCATTGGTTCCTTTGAGATTTCTTTCTTAAAAGCTGTCTCAGGTTTCAACTTTCTGTTACCTAAGACGTTCAGTTGTGAATGCTCTGCCATTTCACAGTGAACTGATCAAAGGAAGGACACTGAGGAAACTCGGAGCTATAATATATAACATTAAGTATCCTGTTTTTTGTTTATTTTGTTCTTTATTTCTTTGTTATTTATAGCACTTTGTGTACTGTGTATTTTTCTAGCTAGTTTCACTGTGTGTGAGGTATTAACTGGAAATTGTCCACTTTTATTAAGCATCTGTTGGGTTGTTTGTTTCTGATAGCTGGTTACAGTAAACTCTTTTTTTCTAGAGGCTCCTTTAGCTCACTGCTGCTTTTCAGCTGTGAAACATTTCTGCAGTTTGTTTCCTACCCTCCCTCTCTGTTGGTATAGTGTTTTTATAGTTGGTGGCTTTGCAGTTGCCCACCCCTAGTGTAAATTTGATCTGGGACCCTCCTCCCAGTCTAGTGTCATTACCTCATTCTACCCAGTACAGGGAGAACATTTGAGAAGGCCAATCAGCTTAGTTTCGGCTACTCCTTTCTCTCTTTCCACTAAAAAAAAAAAAAAAAAAAAAAAAAAAATTATCCGCTTTTACTGTATTTGTGTTTTTTCCTACTTTATTTTGCTTTTGCATCATCTTAAAAGTACTCAATTGTATTTATTACTGCTTGGTGTAACTTATTCTAAGCCTTTTAGTTTAAGCACTTGGGCTTCAGACCAGTTGTTTTACATTAAGAAGGTTTGTGGTCTGCACTGTAGTGGCAGAACAGGTAGCTTACATCCTTCTAAGATGGGAACTGCTGATTGAGGGCTCAGTGTCTGTTATTCTAAAAGTGTATTAGTTCTGGTTTAAGCACCTGGGCTTCAGGCCAGTTATTTTACATTAAGAAGGTTCATGGTCTGCACTCTTGTGGGAGAAGAGGCTGGACTCTGCCCTTCTGAGCTGGGAATTTCTGGTTAAAGGCATATAGTGCCTGCATATTTGAACTATTTCTTACTATAATTGGTACACCTTGTTTGCTGTAGCATAGACTAGATCCAGGCCTGCTGAATCTAGTTTTGTTTGTATGCTTGTTATTTCCCTGGAATGCTAATTCCACCTAAAACGCGGCTTCTCAGCACTTCTGTGGATCCCTAGTGATATCTGCATTGCTTACTGTACTTATTTCCTTGTTTCACTTGAAAGAAAGTTACTGTTTGTAATTTTTGCATGTAAGTTACCTGGCACTTGCTCACTAAAGCAATTATATAAGTCAGCACTAAAAAATTAAAAGCACTACACCCTCACAAACTCCCCCTGGAGTACCTTGCTCCCCATTGGCCATTTTTTTCAATTATAAAGAAATTCCCAATACTATTCTAGCATGTCCAAAGGTCAGTTGTCAATCTCCTCTCCAGTCCAGCTGGTGAATCTGGGAATCTTGAGGCAATGTTACAACTACCTCATGTACACAGACAACCCTCTCCTCCTCCCAACAGATTCCAACACATGTGAGAGATGCAACCATATAGCCAAACTGGAGGCTAAGCTCTCTCAACTCAGTAATGGCGTAACCAGTCAGGAGGAGAAGGAAACCACACTCACTAAAATTCCAGTCTCACATAGACCTACCACGACAGCAAACCAAACACATAAACACACAAAAACATACTTGGAGGCTCTAAATAAAAATCTGCCTAAGCAGCAGAGACCACCAAAGCAGACACCCAAGCAACCGCTACCCCAAAACAAAACACGTGCAACACATATCTCACAAAGCCAGTGTGCCAAACAGTCACAGCCCTTAAGGCTAAACAACACACCTGATACACTTGTAATAGGTGACTCTATCATCAGGCACACTGACGTCTCACTCACCAGGCTGAACAAGGAGAAGGTCACGGTGAGCTGCCTGTCGGGCGCTAGGATCCACCACATAACACAAGCACTCAGGTCACTCCAAGGCAAGTACAAATATGACTCAGTCATTGTCCATGCTGGTGTGAATGACCTGAGACGTACCTCCCTGGACTACATGAAAGAGACATAGAGGAGCTCTCTGAGCATGTAGCCCAGGCCGGTATGACCCTGACCTTGAGTAGCATCTTACCCTCACCAAGAATGATGCCACAGTATGAAGACAAGATTATTAATTTCAACAATTGGCTTAAGTATTGGTGTCATTCAAAGGGGATCCAAAGCCTGTCAGCCTGGGATGACATGCTCGACAAGCCACGATACTTCGCTAGGGACGGCTTGCACCTGTCACCCCTGGGCTTTCGGATATTGGCAAAGGCTCTTGCTACCCCCATAGTGCCTTTTTTAGTCAAGGCCCAAAAGACAAACCCACCTCCATAGGTATCACAAGGGATAAGAAACTAAGAGTAATGCTACTCAACGCCAGAAGTCTAAACCTCAAGATGCACGCACTCGAAACTCTCCTTAGCATGGAGAACATCGATATCTGTGCAGTAACAGAAACCTGGTTCAAGGCTCTCGAGAGCACCCCAGCACTACCAGGTTATACCTCATACCATGCTTTTCGGCCCCAAAACTTGGACCAAACCACAAAAGGAGGGGGAGTATCAATATTCGTCAAAGATACCCACACCTCCAGGTTGGTGGCACAGCACGAAGCATCGGAGACTATCCATGTGCAACTAACAGTGGGTAAAACTGCTTCCAGTTTATAGCCTGCTACAGACCACCCTCCCAAACCCAGGAACCCCACTCAGCCTTCCTGAGAACACTGGAAAATATGAAGGTCTCTCCAAACACCATTATATTGGGTGACTTCAACTACCCAACCATAGACTGGGAGCATTACTCTAGCTCCAACACCCTAGCCCAAAGGTTCCTAGAATTTATAAACTCAAATGCTATGGAACAACTTGTTACCACTCCCACAAGAGGGGAAGACATACTGGACCTGATCATCACCAACATGGGGACTCTATGCTCCAGACCAGAAGTGTATCCCTCACGGTAAGATCAGACCATAAACTAATCTCACTGGATATTCACATCCCGACCCCACCCCATGCCCAGAAAACCACAGTGAAAAACTTCTCTAAAGCAAATTTCACACTCCTCAAAACCGAAAATTTGCTGGATGCAGGCTAGACCACAATATTGACCCTTAAAGTAAAGCATGTATTAGATGTATTAGGAATGCCAGTGGACAAAACTATGGCCATTGGTATGTTTAACTGATGCAAAATGTATGAAATCAAATCAAAAGTTTTTTTTTTTTTTTTGCAAATATGCCATGTTTAAGTGGAGCGCAGCAGCGCCCAAACATGTGATCTTGCAAATAATAAAATAAAATTAATAAAAGGGGAATAGAAAAGGTAAAATGAATGTTTCCATTATACTGGCCAGCATGCAGACTCATACAATGGCATGGGCTCTCGTGTAGTGCTGTAACTAGGGTATACAAAATTAGGTGCATGCAAATGAGCTAAGTTTACTGAATAGCAAAATGGGCCACCATGTCTGCAGGCACCTAACCATGTAGGGGCTACAACATAGGCAGAAGGGGCAGCTGACATGAAAAAGGAGTGCGTCATGCTTTGTGTAAGCGCATTGGAGTTCCAAGGCTTCTGTTTGTGCTCAGCTAAACACAGCTAAGTAGGGGTGTGTGTCTGAGGGTGCTTAGCTGGTGAGAGAAATACTGAGTGTGCTCGTCTACAGGGGAGTGCCCTTTCTGCTCAGCAGTGTTTACACTAGCTCCATGGGTTAAAACTGGAGGAAATTGGAAAACAAATAAATAGATAAATAAAAGGAAATGGCAGACAAAAGGCAGTCAACTATAAATGACTAATAAGGCCTCTGCCACACACAATGGGCCATTAAACCCCTCAAAAATGTTGCTGGCAGGTGGAATATATCATAATCAGACAATCACACAGGCTGCATCTGCTGCACACCAGTATAAAGTATGCAGACACCCTTCAATCTGATTTCCCCACATACTCTGCCCTAGTGGAGTACACACTTGGGAATTTTAACTGACAAAATGATAGGGGCTGCTGCTGCTTTGCTACATCTCTATGTGCTACAGACTGAGGGCAGTGATGAGGATGATGCTGACAACTGGCCCAGACTGAGGAGGAGAAGAGTGTTCAGACCCAGGGTAACTTTTCGGGGGCTACATGAGCTGGAGATAGTAGAGCACTACAGGGTGGACAGAGACATACTACAGCAATTCAGCGAGCTCTGCCGGCCTCACCTCAGACCCAGAGCCAACAGAGGGGAACCCATCCCAGTGGAAACAAAGGTATGTGTAGCCTTAAGAATACTAGCTACAGGTACTTTCCAAAGTCCTACTGGGGACATCATGGGGATCTCACAGGCATCCGCATCCAGGGAACTCCGCCAGTTCCTGGATGTCATGCTAACACATGCCAGTGAGCACATTTATTTCCCCAATTTCCCTGAGGAGAGGACCACCAATATGCATGACTTCCAATGTGTAGCACACTACCCAGAGGTACTGGGTTCCATAGACTGCACTCATTTACTGTACATATCAAAGCACCACCCAGTAAGGAGGGTAGAGTCTACATCAACTGCAAGGGGTATCACTCCATCAACTGCCAGGTTGTGTGCAATACCCAGGGCATTATCATCAAGGTGTGTGCTGGCAACCCTGGCAGTTATCATGACTCCCACATCTAGCAAGCCTCACAGCTGTACCATGCATTTGCTGGGGGCATCCCATTTAGCCATCTAATGGGGGATCCTGGTTATGCACTGGAACTGTGGATGATGACACATCAAAAATGCACACACACACACACACACACACACACACACACACACACACACACACACACACACACACACACACACACACACACTGAAGAATACCATAATGAGGCACACACACAAACTAGGAACCTTACAGAGCATGTGTTTGGGATGCTCAAGTCATGGTTCCACTGCTTTGACATATCTGGTGGAGCCCTGCAGTACTTTTCAGCCACATCTGCACACATGTTCATAGTATCTGCTATGCTACACAATATGATCCTGCGGAAACAGCTGCGGCAGGAACATCACAGGGAAGGGGGACACAGCCCCCCACCATTGCCAAGGTCAGCACAGGTACAGGGGGATTCGGAGGACAACCCCCCTCAGCCTGCCCCTGTAGGCAGATGTAGACATGCCCAGTATGCCCTGATCTTGGCAAAGAGGCAACCCATAGCACATACACTGACATCCTAGGGGCCCAGGCACTGACACCTCACTCCAACACTCACAAACACAGTAAAAGGGATCCCACACATATCACACTACCTGTACCTTACCATTTATAGGTTGCGTACTGCATGCATCTGACTGAATCAGCCCTGAAGTACTGTCCTCTCAGCTGCTGCAGGCACAAGGTAAGTCACTCTTCTTAACAACAAATGAATGGAGTAGTAGACTGTGTAGCATATCCATGGTATTGCCACATGTATGCAAGGGAATGGGTGGGCTACTGGGATAGCAGCAGACAACTGACAGCTATGTGGGACAACAGGAAATGTCCACCAAATACTGGCGGCCCCAGAATATGCAGTAGTCCCCAAGGTGCCAAAACTCACTGCAGTATATGTGAGGGACTAAGACACTGCTGGGTCATAGGTCACATGGATGGATGTCAATGTTGGTATCCCATGCACACCTCTTAACCCCTCACAGCAAGTCATCTGTACAAAGCCATACAGAAATGTGTGGCAAAAGCACACAAATAGGGACAGTTATGAAATATTGCTCTGACAAACTTAGACAGTGATATTACAACAGGTCTTGCTGCTGCATTACGTCTCTGAAGGGTAAGAAGTCTGAATCTCAAATGTCTGTCATTACTTTCTAACTCAGATCTGTAATGATATGCCAGTATTTTCCAAGCCAACAACAATACTGTGCTAAATGGACCCGAAATATGAAGCAAACATCTGGACAGTCTGTGGTAATTTGTAAAATTGAGAGGTATGCCCCCCTTCCCCAACACACCCGTGTTCCCATAGACATGCAGTAACATTTATGTCTGTAGGATAATAGCAGCAGACCACACATTCCCACGGCTGTCCCAATCAACTTGCTAACTTGTTCCATACCCACAGTGTGCAGGGGTCAATGTGCTATGTCTGTGCATGGTTAATACTGTCAGGAAGTAGACAACACTTACTGTTGGCTGTTGTGGTTTAGTGGTCTAAGTACAGTACTGTGGTTGACAGGGTCTGTGGTACCAGACTGGCCATGCCAGCTATTTTGCATGTCAGCTACACCTATGGTAGGAGTTGTACACACTGTCCAGAAGGCAATATTTGTTACTGCAGGAAAGCTGGACAATGGAGAGACAGGGGGCCACACATACAACAGGGACAAGTCAAAAATATTGCACTTACAAACACAGAAAGTTGATAGAATAACAGCTGTTGCAGTAGCATGAAGTCTCTAAAGGTGAAGAAGTCTGAAGCTTACATGTCTGTCATTACATTCTAACTTCAGTCTGCAACATATTCCCCATTATTTGCCACACAACCACAATATTATGACAAATGGGCCCAAATTATGAGCTAAACATTTGCATAGTCTGTGAAGATGTGTACACTTGAGAGGTATGCCTCCCTCCCCTCAGCACACCTGTGTTCACATACAACTGCAGTAACATCTATGTCTGTAAGGTGATAGCAGCAGGCCACACATTGCCAGGGCTGTCACAATCAACTTGATAACTTGTTCCATTTCTGCAATATGCAGGGGCCAATGTGCTACATATGTTTGTGGTTAATAGTGTCAGCAAGTAGACACCACTTACTGGTGTCTGTTGTGGTTTAGTGGACTAAGTACAGTACTGTAGTTAACAGGGTATGTGGTTGCAGACTGGCCGTGCCAGCTGTTTTGCATGTCAGCTACACCTACGGTAGGAGTTGTACGCACTGTCCAGTAGGCAATATTTGTTACTGCAGGAAAGCTAGTCAGTGGAGGGACAGGGGGTCACATATACAACAGGGACAAGATGTAAATATTGCATTTACATAGAAAGTTGATAGAATAACAGCTGTTGCAGTAGCATGAAATATCTGAATGTCCAGAAGTCTGAAACTCATGTCTGTCATTACTTCTGATCTTCAATCTGTAATGTATTCACCATTATTTGCCACACAACCACAATATTATGACAAATGGGCCCAAATTATGAGCTAAACATCTGCACAGTCTGTGAAGATGTGTACATTTGAGAGGTATGCCCCTCCTCCCCTCAACACACCTGTGTTCACATAGAACTGCAGTAACATCTATGTCTGTAAGGTGATAGCAGCAGGCCACACATTGCCAGAGCTGTCACAATCAACTTGATAACTTGTTCCGTTTCTGCAATATGCAGGGGTCAATGTGCTATGTAGTGTTTGTGGTTAATAGTGTCAGCAAGTCGACACCCCTTACTGGTGGCTGTTGTGGCTTAGTGGTCTAAGTCAAGGTGACCATTTTGTTACAGGACCTAAACTGTGACACTTGAGGGCTGCCCCAGGAAGCCAGGTCTGCAATCCCATTCTCCCAGCCCCCATGGGAGTGGAGATAGAGCAGCCATGTCATCTCACACCGGGGCAGGCAGGTTGGCCTCCTGTCCTTCACCAGACACTCTGGGGATGTCACTCTGTGAACAGCACCACCCAGGAGGCAAGAGGCCACATGCCAGGAGGCTTGAAGCGATGCACATTTGTCAGCGCCTGGCACCATGGAGATGAGAGACTGAGGTGTGCCACAGAAAGTGCAGAGATGGGGGGACCCAGGGCCATCTCCCCTCTGAGTTTTAAAGTCCTAGGTGCAAGGCAAAGTGGAAAACCGGTGTCATGGAAGTCTGGATGAGGGGCTGTCTGAGGCTTTGTGGCCCAGCAGAGTTCCATGAGGCTGGGAAGATTCCCTGAGGGGCTCCAAGAGCATGCATGACACTGCATGATTTGGCAGCAGTTAGGAGATATGTAACCCTGGAAAAGAGCTGTCTCTCCTGGGTAGAAGTGGAACCCCAGAAGGGGTTAGTCCTGATGAAAGTCTGGAAGGGAGAGAGAGAGAGGTGGAAAGTGACTGTTACAGGACAGCTCTCACCTGGGTGAGGGAGTATGGACCATGCCCCCTCTGGGATGGAAGTCTGGAAGTGGGAGAGAGGCAGATAGTTGCAGGGCTGGGTGAGCTCCTGCCTGGGTGAGGGGGGGTCAGGCAGAGCTCCCCACAATGGAAGTCCTTAAGGGAGCGCTATGGCAGACAGCAGCAGGGACTGGAGAGCTCCTGCCTGGGTCAACGGGGTCATGCACAGCATCCCATGATGGACGTCCTTAAGGGAGCATCGGGTGGACAGTGATGGAGCCTGGAGAGCTCCTGCCAGGGTGAGTGGGGTCAGGCATAGCTCCCCATGATGGACGTCCTTAAGGAAGCACCAGGGTGGATGGCAGAGGGGCCTGGAGAGCTCCTGCTGGGGAAAAGGCATCCAACTTCACCCCATAACCGACAGCATCCTTGAAAAAAATCTCAAAGTCCCCAGAGCTGCTCTGGATGGGAAAGCAGGGGGACTCTGAAGCCTTCATAAGAGAGGATCTGCCCCTTAGTGGCCAAGGAGAGTTCCGGAGAAGTGGATGGGATTGGAGGGAAGCTCCCCTGAGAGGGTCCAAGGGTATGAGTGAGCCAGCACAATTTGGCAGGCTGCAGGAGACATGCAGGCAGTGGAGTCCCCTGACATGGGGGGGGCGCAGCTGGGGAAGGTCTCTTGGCCAGGTTGAAGGGGAGGTCTGTAGGGTTTGCCCCTGACAGAAGTCAGTATGGGAGCACCAGGCAGATGGGTGTAGGGCCTGGAGAGCTCCAGGCTGGGTGAGTGGGGTCAAGCAGAATCCCCCATGACAGAAGTCCTTGAGGGAGTGACTGGCTGATGGTGGCAGGGCCTGGAAGGCTGCTGCCAGAGTGAAGGCATCTGACCTTACCCCATACCATATGGCATCCCTGAAAAATCGCAAAGTCCCCAGAGCTGCTTAGGATGGGAAAGAGAGGGGACTGGTCACCCTGGAAAGCCAAGTCACCATTCAGACTGAGCAGTCTAAACTGGGACATTTCTGTGTCCCAAAGACAATGTTTGGGATTCTGGGACAGAAACTTCCAAACTTGGACTGTCCTGGAAAAACTGGGAGCATTGGTCACCTTGGTCTAAGTGCAGTACTGTAGTTGTCAGGATCCATCGTTCGAGACTGAACATGGCAACTGTTTTGCATGTCAGCTATGCCAACAGTAGGAGTTTTACACACTGGCCAGAGCTCAATATTTGTTACTGCAGGAAAGCTGGACAATGGAGGGACAGGGGGCCACACACATATGGACAGTACACAAGTCTGAGTAACCTACCCAGTGCCTACTACAACAGCAGGTCATGACAAGTCGATTGCCAGGATATAAAGGCTGCCACATCACTGTGTCAGTACTGACAACAAGTAAGTAGGCACCATCCATATGCGTGGAATGACAGGGTGTCACACAATGTCCACATGTATGCCTCATATATCTGTTCTGCTTGTCATAACATTGCATTTGCCTGACAAACTATTGGCAAACCAATAAAGGTTGATGTGAAAACAGCAATGACAGACAGTAGAGATGCAGATGTCATCCCCAAAATTAATTGCAAGCTAATATATAACCATTCCATCAACTGTGTAAGTTTGGAAGAGCAATATTAAGAGTCTGCTCCTATGTCTGGGCTTGTGCCTGACTGTTATATATGGGCCTGTCCAGATGTCTGTCTGTAAGAGTCTGACAGCTATTGCCAACCTGTAGCCTGACAATAACAATGCAACACAAACTGACTGAGGACCACAGCAGATCTTTGGGGCACAATAATGCACAACCCGCTAAACAGGTACAGCCAGATGTGTGAGGTTTGTAACCCTGTGTGTGATGTTATGACTTCTACCCCACTCACACCATAACTACAAATACGTAACAACAGCAACTGTGGACAAAGGCCATGACTGCACTACAGAAGGACAAAGAGACACATATAAAGGGGAGGGGAACCACTGGCCAGACAAATATAGAATGTACACACTAGAACAATTTCTGCTGTAACATAGTTCCCTACAGTGTACGGGGTCAGTAAACAAATGTCTGTCAGTGCTCCCTCACATAACTCTATACTGATCTGCCACTCACATACCAGGAAATCACAGTGCTATGTAGACTATACCACACATATTATGGAAAACTCTGCTCAGTCCAATGCACTCTGTACACAAACCAGGATATGACTCAGTGAATAAGAATAGCACACAGCCAGGAGATTCCTCACACAGTATATCACTGAGGTGATGGACTGTTTTCACAGCTACATCAGCCATTCAGCTTTAGTACACAAAATGCTGGACCGGAATACAGCTACCTCTGGAATGGAGTCCAGGTCTTACTATTGAAGATCTTACTGGGCATGCTCCTACACTTGGAGAATTATAGCCCATGTAGAAACCCACATCTAACTATACAACTCTATTGTCCAGATATGTCTTCAGATACAGGTAGCTAGGTACACCTTAAATGTGTCTCCCCACCTTCACCAGACAGGATTACCCATAGCTACCTGGAGGTGGCACATATGTGATATATCTGCATCTGTTGAGTGTGATAGGCATACATATATATAGGTAACATATACAAATATATCAATTATAGACAGGCAGACACAGGGAAAGGGACAGACAGAGATGGATATATATAGCAAGAGATACAGTTAGACAGACAGAGAGAGGCATAGAGAGAGAGAGACATCCTGAAAGGCATAGAGTGATGTCCTCATGCAGACAGTTGCACACGGATAACAATCACTGGTACTTGCCAGTATGAAGGTGACTTCCATTGTGTGATAGTAGTCAGGTAGGGGTAGTAATCTCACCTCACCTGTGTGTGTGTGTGTGTGTGTGTGTGTGTGTGTGTGTGTGTGTGTGTGTGTGTGTGTGTGTGTGTGTGTGTGTGTGTGTTGTGTGTATGTAGGTTAAAGTATTTTGAGGTCTTTTCCACCCAGTAAACTTCAAAGCTGCTCTACTTTACAAGCCTTGCTGATGTCATCCACCTTAGAAGTACCTTTGGACACTCTTCAGCCCTATAAGCTCTGTGGTACATGTTATAAATGTGTAGCACTATAGTACATATAGGTTCATAGGGGTGTACTAGGCTAATGGCCCTAGAGCCTTTACAAGCCTACCCAAAAAAATTGCCCAGGCACCGTGCCACCCAATGTTAGTTCACAGTGCCCCTATCCAGTAGGGCAACTGGAGTGATCCCTGGGGTGAACTTTCTGTTACCCATCCACTCATCAAGATTTCTCTTGAAAAAGGCCAGCAAGGTGCTCTGCTTGACATGAATGGGAAGCATATTCCAGAGTATGGGCAGTCTTTGGGAGATGAACCTGTCCCTCCTGCATGTTCTGTTAATTATGGTAATGAGGTTGTGATCTCTGGAGTGTGTGGTGCAGGGGGATTGGGATTTCTTTAGGTGTAGCATTTCAAGTAGGGCTGGGTAAGACATGGCTTTGTAAGTCAAGTAGAGGTCACCTCTAAGTAGACGATAAGAGACTGAGAGCAGCTGAAGTCTCTTGAGTCTGTCATTGTAGGACATGTGTTTAAGGCCTAGGATCCTTTTTGTGAGGTACTTTTGTGGCCTCTCCAGCTGCTGTAGGTGTCTGGTCAAGTACATGCCAAGCAGTGCATTATATTCAATGATTGGTCTAATGAGGGATGAGTAGAGAGGGATGGTGATCTCTTACTTCCTGGATGCAAAACCTTTGGTTATAAGATGGGCCACGTAGAAGTCTTTCTGACCACAGTGGCAATGTGGTGGTCAAAGGTGAGGTGGCTGTCAATCTGAGTGCCCAGAACTCTCATGGCCCCTTCAGTGTTCAGTGGGCACCCATCAATGTGGTAATTCATGGGAACTGAGTTTTTTCCAAAGGGGATGATAAAGCATTTTTTGGTGTTAAGCTTCAAGCCATGGTTCTGACATCAATCATTGGTCTCAGAGAGGCCCTGTTGTAGGATGTCTGCATCACTTGGGGAGTTGATAATGACTCCTAACTTGCAGTCATAAGTGAACATGGTCAACCAGAGTCCTTCTGTGTTGGCTTGGACTTCTGAGAAGTAGATGCCAAACAGGAGAAGGTCCAGGACCGAGCCCTGTAGGACTCCACTCATGTCTGGTCTACAGTCTGACTTGGAATCCGCAACTTTCACTGTAAGGGCCCTGTCTGTGAGCCAATTTGCAACCCACCTAGTGATGTAAGGATTGATGCCTAGTTTGGTGAGTTTATCAATGATACCTGAGTGTGAAATGGTATCAAAGGCCTTGGCCAGGTTGAGGTAGGCTGTATGCACTGCCTTACCCTCATCCACAGCCTTGGTGACTGCCTCGAAGAAGTCAACCAGGTTCAGCAGGCAGGATCTCCCCTTGACAAAGCCAAACTGCGTGGGGTCAAGAGTTTGGAGATTGCCTATATCTTTGTTAAGCAGGTCCATGATGATGCACTCCATAGCTTTGCATACCAGACTCATCAGGGTAATGGGGCGATAGTTCCCAGGGTCTGTAGTTGCTCCCCCTTTATGGAGTGGGATGACTGTAGCAGTATGCCATTTGTTAGAGACATAGCCTGAGGTACGATTGTGATTGAACAGGGCACACAGATGTGGTGCCAGTTCATTTTGTAGCTCATGTAGGACACAGCCAGGGATATTATCAGGTCCCATGGATGCTGTATTCTTGGCTTTGGACAATGCAGCTTTTACCTGTTCCACAGAAGTGGTGGGTACCAGGCTTTCTTCTGGTATTGTTATAGGTCCCTGAGGGGGTAAAGTTGGCACTGAATCTGTCGGTCAGTATGTTGGCTAAATCTAATAGCAAAGAAAATAGCATCAGCTACCTGATAAAGAACTGGCTCCCACAAAACAATCAGATATAAAGAAAAACGGGCTGAGCCAGTCACCACGGCTGATATAAATCCACTTTAATTGTAGAGACAAAAAGTCGAGATCCTCTCGACCGCTTCATCAGACTCAAATAAAATCCTTTCATACACCTACTTTTATACATTCAATAATCAATTAAAACATTAATTAAAAACATCAATTATTCAGTTATGCATGCTAAAACTTCATATAAGGACTTCATTTAAAAAGTAGTAAAAATTATAGCAAAAAATACATTTGTCTGATAATAACTCATTAATGCTTAAGTGTTCTAGCTTTTAGAAAGGGTTTCAGGGACGCTGCCTCATTAATCCCTGGAGAGGTATGTGCATTCAATCTGAGTATCCACCTTTGCTCTGCAAGCTCAGTCCTGTTTTTTATGTCCCCACCACTCGTTCCTTCCTGCAGAATCTCTAGAACAATACATTTAAAGGAATGCTGTCTGTCCTTAGTTTCTACACGGTTAAAAAGAGCATTTGTTTCCTTTTTATTGGAAATATCTCTGTAGTGCTCCTGTATGCATTCCTTTAGCATATGATTAGTCTTTCCTACATAGTAAGCATTGCATATTATGCAGAAAGCAAAATACACTATATTTTTTTGTTCTGCAGTCAGCATACTGCCTAGCTTGTAATTCAAAGTGCAGATCACGATGGATATATGTGGTACATGAATGAATATACCTGCATGCTGAACAGTTCCTACACATATAAGTGCCTTTTCTTTCAGATAAATTGTTCAGTCTATTACTCTTGTTGCCATAGCACAGTTGACGTTTAAGGGACCTCTTATTTTTAAAAGCAAAACTAGGTGCATCTTCTATAAAACCATCCAGGTCTCTAATAGTTTTCAAGATGTTCCAATTTCTTTTAAATACTTCACAAAACATACTAATGTCACTGCTAAAAGTAAGGGGGGATCTAAGTTTACCATCAGTACTGCCATTCACCTATGGTGCATTATTGGCTCCCTCAGAAAAAAGGGTCTACCTCTGGTGTTTCTTTCTCTCTTCATTTCAACTACATATTTATCATACATATCACCAGGATACCCTCTCTCTAAAAACTCTTCTTTAAGCTTATCCAATGCTGCCTTAAGCTGCGACTCATCATTATGTAGTCTCATCAGCCTAAGGATTTGCCCTTTCACTCCATTTTTACCTACAAATTTTGGATGCATGCTGTCTTTATGTAGCAAAGCATTTTTCCTCATGGGTTTCCTGTGAATACTTGTCTGAATCCCTAGAATATCTGATTTCTTTAGTTTAACATCAAGGAATTCTATCTCTTCCTGTGAAAATTTAAATTTAAAAGCTAGGACACTTAAGCATTAATGAGTTATTATCAGAATTATCAGACAAATGTATTTTTTGCTATACTTTTTACTACTTTTTAAAGTCCTTATATAAAGTTTTAGCATGCATAATTGAATAAGCCTGTTTTTCTTTATGTTGGCTATATCTGTTGGAAACAAGAAAGAGACCAATGCCCTCTACAGACATACTATTAAACATACTAATGCAAGATTCATGTTTATGATTATTGATAAAATCACAGGTGATAGAAGCAACCAACAGGGTTGGCACAGTATTCTGAACCACAAATAAAAATATTGGATTATTCATCTTGGGGCACTATTTCCCCCAGGTCTCAATGACCACCTGTAGAATGTCTGATGATTATAACAAAGGCAACACATGCATCTACTTTAGGTGGTTATGTCATTCTAATTTTATTTTTGCAATTTTAATTTGCATATGATACTAGTGGTGAAATTACAAGTTATTGTTATGAATTTTATTCAAGACCATATCATTATTACTAACAGTGTTGATATGCTGTACAAACTATGTATTAAATATTGATTTGATATATACATATTAATAATATATGTTGGTAATGAAATACTATGTTTGGACATGTTCATCTACAAAAATATGCTTAATACATAAATATGTATGAGAGGTATCCATTGGCTAAGCTGAAATATAGATTTAATTCCACATATATATTTGTGTTGATATACACACAAATATGATTTATTTGATTATGGATAATAATGGTCTCAGGTAACTTTGTTGTCTTATTGGATTTTCAAACTATAGAGACTTTTGGATTTATTTGGATCAACAAGACTAGTTTTCACACTTGGGTCTTTCCTAACAATATTTTATTATATGTTATTACATTTATGTATATTACTGTTTTTGAGTTATATATGGTAACATTGGTATGATGGAATATTCAGGAATTATAAATAACATATTATATTGAACACTATATGTTTATATCACTTGAAATAGTATATTTTCTAATGCCCTTACTGTATTATTTCTAACATACATATGTAAATTCAGATGCTATTGCATTCTCGGTTATTTAAATTGTTTTTTTGGACTATACTATGTTTTCATTGGTTGGAACCATGTATAAATATTCATTAATCACATTGGATGACAAATGTTATTCACTGATGAAGGCTGGTTAGCTGAAACTGGTTTGAATTTCATGTTTAATAAATAATTATTTTTATTTTAATTGAAGTGTTTATATATTGCGATTGCTGGCCGTTGGTGTATTACGTCAGTATAGGAGGTGCCATTGTGGAATAACTCAGAGCAAATCTGGGTAATGCCTTGGAGATTTTTGATATAGCTATAGAAGGCTTTGTGGTTGTTTTTGGTGTCAGCCGCAATTCTGCCTTCATAGCTGGCTTTAGAAGATTGGATAAGGGATCTCAGCTTTTTGTTGAGACTGATAAGGGAGGTTTTCCAGTCTTGTGACTTCATTTTTTATGCAACAGTTTCGCCCTTCTGTTGTAGAGTTTATTGATAGCTGAGGACCACCAGATTGGCTTCCTTTTATTGGAGGAGAGCATCTTAGTTCTATTTGGTATGGCAAGGTCCATGCATTTGTGTATGTGCTTGTACAGTGCATTGGTGTATGATTCGGCAGTCATGCAGCTATTTTACATTGGCATGGGTGCTGAGAAGTTAGCCACCTCTGTTTTTAGAAGCCCAAAGTCGACTTTAGAGAAGTTTTTCAGGGTGGCCACCTTAGTGGGGGTTGTAGGTAAAATGGAGATTTCCATGCTGATCAGTTTTTGGTTGGATTTAACCAGGGAGGAATTGACTATAGGTGTGTAGTAACAGTTTTCCATGTTGGTAATAACCAGGTCAACGATGTTGCTTCTTCTAGTGGGGGATCAGAATGAGCTGGTCCAGAGCATTGGAATTTATAAATTCTAGAAAGCGTTGGTACTTGAATAGTTTTCCCAGTTGATGGAAGGGTAGTTGAAGTCACCCAGTGTGAGAGTATTGGATTGGACCTTGATAGATTCCAGGGTGCCTGGGAACTTGGAGTGAGAGTCTAGGGACATGTTTGGAGTTCTGTAGCAGGCTATGACTTGTATCGCCATCTTACCCAGTGTTAGTTGTACCTGAAGTATCTCTGATGCATTATGCTGGGCTACCAGTTTAGAGGTGTGGTATCATTTAAGAATATGGAGACACCACCACCTTTGAAGCTTCCGGAAGTATTCTGGAGCCAAAAGGTATGGAATGAGTTGTAGCCTGGGAGCACAGGGGTGCTTTCTGCCTGTTTAAACCAGGTCTCTGTTACAGCACAGATGTCGACATTCTTCATTTTGAGGAGAGCGTTGAGCGAGTGGATCTTGAGATTTAGACTTCTTGCACTGAGCAACATGACCCTCAGATTGCATTTGTTTGTATCTGTTACAGTGGAATTTTGGTCTTTGGAATACTGCCTAAAAAGGCACTATAGGGGTGGCAAGAGCCTTAGCCAGTACCCGGAATCCCAGTGGTGACAGATGCAAGTCATCTCTAGCAAAGCATCAAGGTCTGTCGATCATGTCATCCCAGGCAGATAGATACTGGATTCCCCTTATAATGACACTAGAAACTTAGCCAATTGTTGAAGTCAATCATCTTCGGCTCATAGTGCGGTATCATTCTGAGTGATGGTAGAATACTGCTCAGGGCTAGGGTCATACCTGCCTGGGCCACATAATCCAAGAGTTCCATCATATGTCTTTTCATGTAATCCAGGGAGGTACGTCTCAGGTCATTCACACCCACATGGACAATGACTGAGTCATAGTTGTACTTGTTGTGCAGTGACCTGAGTGCATGTGTTATGTGGCATATGGCATATCCTGGCTTCTTAGAAGTACCTTTGGACACTCTTCATATAGGTAGGGGTTCTAATCTCAGCACTGGCAAGTGTGTGTGTGTGTGTGTGTGTGTGTGTGTGTGTGTGTGTGTGTGTGTGTGTGTGTGTGTGTGTGTGTGTGTGTGTGTGTGTGTGTGTGTTGGTAGGTTAAAGTATTTTGAGGCCTTTTCCACCCAGTAAACTTCAAAACTGACCTACTTTACAAGGCTTGCTGATGTCATCCACCTTAGAAGTACCTTTGGACACTCTTCAGCTCTATACGCTTCATAGCACAGGTGATAAATACATAGCACTATAGTGTGTGTGTGTGTGTGTGTGTGTGTGTGTGTGTGTGTGTGTGTGTGTGTGTGTGTGTGTGTGTGTGTGTGTGTGTGTGTGTGTATGTGTGTGGGTGCGTGCATGTGCGTGTGTGTATACATATATATATATATATATATATATATATATATATATATATATATATATATTGGGGTTCTTATCTCAGCACTGGCAGCTGTGTTTGTAGGTTAAAGTTTTTTGAGGCCTTTCCCATCCAGTATACTTCCAATGGCCCTACTTTACAAGGCCTGCTGATTTCATTCACCTTAGAAGCACCTTTGGACACTCATCAGCCCTATAAGCTCCATGGCATGTGCAATAATGATGTAGCACTATAGTACAAACAGATAGATAGGTAGGGGTTCTAATCTAAGCATTGGCAACTGTGTGCAACTGTTTGTGTATGTGAGACCCATATCCCCCATGTGTGTGTGATAGTTATACCATTTTGAGGCCTGTGCCTCCCCCATTGCATTACTTTACAAGGCCTGCTGATGTCATTCAGCTTAGATGTACCTTTGGATACTCTTCAGCTCTATAAGCTGCGTGGCACATGCAATAATGATGTAGCGCTATAGTAGAAATAGCTAAATATGTAGGGGTTCTAATCTCAGCATTGGCAACTGTGTGTGTGTGTGTGTGTGTGTGTGTGTGTGTGTGTGTGTGTGTGTGTGTGTGTGTGTGTGTGTGTGTGTGTGTGTGTGTGTGTGTGTGTGTGTGTGTGTGTGTGTCTGAGACTCATATCCCCTGTATGTGTTGGTTATACCATTTTTAGGCCTGGTGCCCCCCCCCATTGCATTACCTTACAGGGCCTGATCATATCATCAACCTGACATCCACTTTTGGACACTTTTGAGACATATAACCTCCTGGGATGCATGGAATAAGTAGGCAGCACTATAGTACATACAAGTAGGTAGGTAGAGGGTTGAATCTTAATACAGCCAACTTTACTGCTGTATATGTGTGTGTTTGTGTATGAAGCATATCCCCTGCATGTGTTGGTTATACCATTTTAAGGTGTGTTGACTCCCTCCCCATGGCATTACTTTAAAGGGCATGTTGCCATCATCCACCTTACATGCACCATGTTAAACTCTACAGGCCATACCACTCATCTGTACAGATGTATGCAGAATGTCCAGATGTTTGCAACATATATGTGGTCCATGTCTCCTAACAATGGGGTTTTATGACAAATAATTGGCAAATACCCGTAGTTACACACATGTCAGCATCAGACATCATATCCGCTGAAACGTCATGGTGATGCAAAGTCTTTTACTCTTTCACTTGTCCAGGTTTGTAAGAGCAATATGTGAGAACAGTCACTGTTTTCAGTAGTTTATCCCAAAATCCATGAAGGCATTCCCAAGATTAATTTCTGTAGGAGGATGTGACTTATGTCCCTGGCATATAATCTCTGTGACGCATGCAATATGTATGTAGCACTATAATACATACAAGGAGATAGGTAGGGGTTATAATCTGACCATTGCCAACTAAGTTACAAATTTCCTAACACAAAGGCACAGTGGCACATGCAATAGTCATAACTAGATAGGTAGGTCTTCTAATCGGAAAAATGTCAACTCTGTGTGCATGTCTGTTTCAATGCATGTCCCCATCCAGCAGTGTGTATGTGTTTCAGATGGCTCCACCATGTTAAGGACCTGTGAACCCCCCCATTGGCAATCCTTAAAGACCATGCAATTGTCACTTACATGAATAGTAGTGGCAGACACTGCAACACTATAGTAGCTCTGTGGTGCTTGTGTTATGTATATAGCAGTATCGTTTGTAAACCTAGGCAGGTAGAGCTTCTACTATCAGCAAGGGCGGGTCATGAGTGTATGTATGTGTGTGTGTGTGTGTGTGTGTGTGTGTGTGTGTGTGTGTGTGTGTGTGTGTGTGTATGTGTGTGTGTGTGTGTCTGTACATCTCTTGCAGCAGTCTAACTGTGCTACATACACCACCATACCTCTCAACCTCTCACAGAAATACATCTTGTGAGACCAAACATTGAGCACAACCTTCACATATTGCTGTGACACACATGGAAAGTAGATACCAGAACAGGTTGTGCATTTGAATGCACTTTCCAAAGGGTATGTGTTGTTACATGACACTATCCATCATTAATCTGTAATGTTAGTGTGTCATGAATTTCAAACAGTTTGCCAGAAAACCACAATGTTATCACAAATGGAGGTAAAATTTGTGTCAAACATCTGGACAATCTGCAGACATGTGTAGAGGTCACAGGTATGGCCACCATCTGCACCACCCTGCAGGTTGCAGTCCATGTTTGCCAAGGTGTGACCTGTGATAACAACTGAAACAATAAAGAGGTCCCAAGAGTGTAGGACAACAAACATTTCTTACAGTTGTCTACCAATTGCATAGAGCAGTTATTGCACATCAGAAGCACTGTAATGTTATGACAGATAGCATAAGCTAAGGTAATGTCACACAAATAAGGTGTCATAATAGCAAAGAAAAGAAAGTCCTGTGTGTTGCAGTTGCCGTGGGTATGGTATGTCCTGCCAACGGTCACATTATTACAAGTGCCCCACAGTCCACATTTGATAAGGTGGCAACCACAATCTGTGTCGCTTATTTTGTGCAATATGTAGACATGTGAAGGCCCTGTGACTACCTGCTGCCCCTAATTACCCACATGTATATAGGCATGAATGCTAACTGCCAACACCCACATACATAGGTACAGCCTAAGGCTGTGTCAACTGTAAGTATTGTGCAGTCTGTCATTGAGCCACAAACTGCTGTAAACACACTGCAATGGGCCATACAGTGGGTATGGAATGGTGTCAAGGTCCTGACCTCAAGCTGAATGCAGACAACAGTGTCAGTATGCCATATGGCAAGGGCATGTCACCAGTATTTCCCACATCAGAACCAACCCCATAAACACACAGACTGCGATGACAGACCTGGCTACTCAGGAAGGCAGCGATGTTCATTCAGGCAACAAGTAGTGGCAGTGAGCAGTAATTGCTTGTATGTGGTTCATCACATAGATAAAGGGTCCCCATCCAGGCAAAAGGTGGACATTACCTCTGAATAGTCCTTAGTGCAGCATTACATTAGCAGCATGGCAGGTCTGCTATGCACCTATGCAGACACCTGCAGAAACTATAAAGTCTTTGTTAATACTCACAAAGGTCAGCCACAGCCCTCAACACCTGTTCCATGCAGACAGCCTGTAATCAGTACTGCCCCACTGGTAACCAGTCAGGTTGTCCACAGGTGTCTGTGGCATGCCTAGATGGCAATGCTGTGCTCAGCCCTTCAACAGCTGCCCCATGTATGAGAGTATAACTCTGTGTGCATTCCTGGCATGAGAGGCCTGACACGTATATGCAGTAGTAGAAACACATGCTGGAGAGTCAGGTTTGGCTCCCAGATGCTGCCCTGTGCCAGGACTACACTCCCCAAACATGTCAAACACAGTACCATGCATACCCTCATCAACTGCATCTAGCTTGAGTGGATGGGAAAAAAAAACATCTGTCCCTGTGGTTCAACCTGTGTCCAGCAATGGCAGGGGCATCAGATGCTGCTTGATGATACTGTTGGGGATAAAGTAATGGCTAGGCTTGTGAGGGACCCAGGGCCAGTACTCTAGTAACCTCCTCTGTATCTATGAACCTGTGGTCCTACGGAATACCCAGGTGACATGTATGAAGGCTAGCTGGCTGTGTCAAGGGGTATGCATGCCAGGTTACACTGTCTGCCTCCATTGTCCCTCACACACTGTTGCATGCATATGCATCTAGGTAAACATATACATATACAGCCTTACCTTGGCGATGAAAAGGTCACTGTGTTTGGACTCTGCCATACTCGGCTTCGGTAATGTCAGCAGGTCTCCAGGCTGTACACACACAGACACCTGGAACAGAAACAGAATAAGGTATGTGAGACAACAGTCAGCAGTACTAACAGCAATAATGCATCATGGCAGAAAGGTATATACACTTTGATGTGTACCCATGACAATTATCAGCAGACAGCACCTTACACGGCATAACATTACTACACTACACACTGGAATATATTCATCTTGTGCATCAGACACATACTAGCATGTCCCTGCATCGATGGTATGGATAACAGAGATGTGGCTCAGGTATCATCACATGCACAGGGTGTGGTGTGGGGTTGTCAAAGGCCTAGGCTGGGCCATACAGTTGACATCATGTGTGTGTCTGGAGGGATGGGGTTCAACTGGGCCATGGAGAGGAGCTGTGTGTGTCTGGTGGTGACCTTCATGTGATAGTGATGTGTGAGTGTGTGTATGCACACAGTCAAGCCATGTGCTAGCCCTACATGTGGGTATGTTGGACAGCTGTGGACCATATATGGCAGGTTGTACAGTTCATCATCTCCGGCCATGGACACAGGAACTGGTTCTGCCAGGAGTGTCAGTGGCACCACCAGGCCCAAGGCCAGATGTGGTACTACTTCCTGATGGTGACTGCTGTCTGCTGGATCCATGTCCCTCATGAGAATGGCCTGGAACACATGCTCTTGGCCTGCTACAGTGTGGTGTGGACAGCACCCTCTCTTAGATAGTGCTGGTGTTATTGCCACTCTGGGAGTGTGAATGTGCGTGGCCACGTGGGCTCTCAGCTGATGTTGCTGCTGACTTAAGTCTACATGTCTGACACCCTATTCCCACCACATGTTCAAGCACAGACATTGCATGGTTGAGCACTGACAATGTTTCACCCCACCGTCTATCCACCACATCAGCAAAATGACATATGGCATCACCAATGCCGTGGAGGTCGTCAGGCATGGCAGGTAGTGTTACATCCATGACCCTGAGCATCCGTCTGGTTTACTGTTCACAATGTGCCTGTGACTCCATGCTGGACAAAAGCATGTGTTGTGTGACACCTGTTATGACACCTCTGACAGGGGCTGGATGCATACCTCCCAACCATACTGAATTACTTGGTTTTACCAAGTTTTGGGGTCCAAATCAAGGGGTGCCACGATTCCCAAGTGGCACCTCTTCATTTCCGAGTTTTTTTTTTTTTGTGCTGTTTGAGCTGATGTCATCACATGCGCGATGATGTCAGCTCTGTCAGGGCTACCAGCCTGTTGGAATTGAGCTCAATGAGCTCAGCTCACACATTTCCAGCTGCCCTGGCTGCTCAAATGTGAGTGGGAACGGCAAGGGCACTCTGGATTCTAATGGATTATTTATGTTCAGGGAACAGGAAACGGACCTGTGGGAACAGCCAGAAAAAATGAAGACTCAATGCAAGTAAGGACTGTGTGGTGTGTGTGTGTGTGTGTGTGTGTGTGTGTGTGTGTGTGTGCATATATACACCTGGTGGCTAGAGGTACTCAGGCTCAAACCCTGTACCTTGGGTACAGGTGAAAAGAGCCTAAAGTCCCTAGCCACCAACACTTGTGAGCTTTGTCCAGGTTTTTTGTGCTAAGAGTTGACAGCTATGATATTTTGCCCTCTATTAAAATCGTTATTGTAGCATAACAGCTTTTATTGTCTTTTAACGGTTCTTTAATTTCAAATTGTAGGGCACTTACCAATAGAATTGCCATTCCCCAAATTCTGCCATTGTGAAAACTAATATTCGTGCCCAGTCTAAGCCCATATTTCTACAGCTTAATGTTTTCTTTATTGTCCAAAAGAATTTATCTTTTTTAATTGACAGAAGACTCCTTTTCCTTTTCACTGGACTAGTAAGCCCATTCATATTCCAGCACAAAATCTACACTACTGACATTAATCCTCATTCTAAATTGTATATTTTATGGGCTACTCCTTTCTGGACAAAGGGCTCTGGGCTTATTATATGTATTGTAATTGCTACCAGTTTCCTGCTTATATTCTTTCCAGCTTTCTGGTAATACTCAGGTGCCCAAATTATATTATGTATAGAGAATAGCAGTTCCCTGTCAACAGTCATCTTCTCAAAACTACAAAGCCCCTCCCAAAAAAGGAAAAAATAAGGCTATTAAATTTGCCATAGCATGACTTCCTATCTAACATGGCATCCTAAGGTAGTTACTATATTCAATGACTGTACTAAAAAGGCTAATACATTTACATGTGAATCAGGCATCACCTTTAAACCCCACAAGTTTACATTTTTAGATAAAACAATTAATGAAAGGCAACTAATTTACAAACAGCCCTCCATCATCTGCGAATGAGGGGGCATTTGCTATTTTGTTTCTAATATTGCACTTCTTTCTTTTCACTATTTACCAGAGTCTTGGTATCTGTGATTGGCCAATGCTTCAGAAACAAAAAGGTGACCCAACACCCACTTACAAGAAAAAAACATGTCTATTACCAGTCTATTTTAAACATTATCACTAACTTATTTTAATATTCAACACTTAAACACAGCACTGACCAAGTTAATCTATCAACATGAAAAACAATAAGAATAACAATTTTTACATTTCCACCATCTCCTTCAAAATTTCAGTTGTAAACATTTTACAGTTTAAATAATTCCTCATGAGAAATGCAATTTGATTTCCATCTTAAGTTTTAATGTATTTCTATCTCTTTCATTTGATCAGCATGCTAATTTATTAAGAGTGGTTAATATCAGACTACTATACACCTGTGAGATATGTGAGGAGTGCCAGAATGTGGTGAACCTTCACCTAACACACAGTGCATCTGTGTACACAATACTAATGTACCCCTGTATAGTACAGTGGCACCAGCTAAACAACAGTACATTCCAATATGTTACAGGTCCTGTGAATAGGCTCCTGTGATGACCAATGTGATGCACTGCAGTTAACCCCACCACACGTGAACATGCACATATTGCAATATGGCTAAGCGTAGCAGCTGTGTGCATGAAAAATGGCTGCCCTCAACATGCCTATGATATTGGTGAGGCACAACAAAACAGTTCCACACTCACCATCTTCAGTTTGCTGTTCCCCAGCCACACCAGAGGGACCTATGTAGTTGTGGGGGTGAGGTATTGTCAGCACACACATGTGGCATTGGTACAGGATAATATGTGCAATGATGATCATGTACAGTACAAGCTGTGATACTACCCAAATTGCTGACATTCACAAGTGTGCACTTGTGTGCATGACAAAAGCCACCTGCAAATGCAGTTTGACTTGACATATGAATCCAGGTATGCGAAGGCTGCCACTATGAATGCTACAGTATTGATGCGATGCCCACTGGGGCCTTACCTGCAAGGTCTTCGGCTGTTGACTCTGTGCCACCCACCTCCACAACATATGTAGTGATGGTTTCCTGGGAGGTGGTGACTGCACCAATGTTTGCGAGGAACTTCTCAGTGGCTGTGAGTGGTGCTTGAGTAGTAGGCCCTCCACCTGTGCCAGCACGGTCTCTGGCCACAGCTGCAGCCCCTTGCCATGCATTGTATACCAGGTCTGTGGCACGGTGTCTGACCTGTTTGTAGGTCCTGTCCCAATGTCCCACATTGTTGACTGTCGCTACCAGTTCTGCCCACAGGGAAGTGCGTTCCTGCAGGATTTGCCGGCTACTTCCCAGCAGCATTCTGTGATGGAGTCTGAAATCAAAGATGATTGCTGCAGTCTCAGTGTCTGAGAAGGGCGGGATGCATCTGTGGTACATCTCACCTGAAAGACATGAACAGGGGAACACATCACAGGACCGCATACATTGGTCACCATTATGTATAGACCCTGTGCATCCACTTTTGCTAGCACTATCCACCGCTAACACACACATCATACCCCTGCCATCTATCAGTACATTATGTGTATGGGTATTGTCAACATACTAGCATTACAGCATGCATTGCCCCCCTGATCCTGATGTTTCATGTCCCCGCAATGAGGACCATTAATGCGCATAATCCTCTATTCATCATTCACATCACACAGCACATGCAGCAGCTGGGGACATCACAGAGCTTTCCCACCAGGGAACACCAGGCCATCAAGCATCTACTGTACAACTATAGGCTATAAGGCCAACCCTCTACGTGGTATCATACATAGTCCTCAGGAGTGACCTCACTGTGGCATGCAAGGAAGTCATGGACTCCACATTGTTAGGACTGCCGGATGAGTGCAGGTCATGCTCCACTGTGTTAACACATACACACCCTCAACCTGGTGAGTGACCTGGACTGGCCTTGTTGGAAGCTCACGTGTGTGTCACATACAGTCACTCTGTGGTGGAATGAGCACCCTGTCCACATCAGGCAGGGTAGCTACCTAAACCTTTGCAGGTGTAACCTGGTCAGATGGATGGTTAACAGCACATACACCCTTGGGATACCACCTGTGTCCCTGTTTGATAGGGATATCAGCTGCTGCCTGGCATACACATGGGCTGACATGTGGCCTAGCCATATGGCTGCTCAGGGCCCATAGCCTAGTAACCTGGGATGGTACCAGGACTACCAGAAATGGTCTGACCACTGTAACAGACTGTTTTGTTATGTATCCACACACATCAATGCCAATGACTACTGGGTGTCCCCTATGGGCAATGTTACAGTACCAGGTCATCTAGCCTACATCCGACAAATAGGTGAGTGCTACTACAGGTGCATTTGGACATTCCAGGAACATCTGGGGTATACAATAACAGAGAGCTGTGCATATGTGGTATAGGGTAACATCTGCAGCACCCAGATGTTTGCAGAATGGGTACATGTGCCTGATAGATGCCAGACAAATGTGTATTCCCACACACCAGTTGGGACAATATGTAATGGTTGTCCACAGAGTTTGGGGAATGTGTCTGTGACATGCCAGACCCCTGGGGACAAAGTAATGGTACATGAATATCTGGTACTGTATCCATTCCCTTATGTTGGATGCTCAGTATGTATGCACTGCTGCTGAGCCAAAGCCAGCATCCCCAAAAAAACTTAAGTCAGGAAGCACAGGATTAGCTGCTTATTCTTTTATTTTTACTTCTTCTGGTACCTCGGCTACACCAGCCTTCTAAGGAATAAAGCACTGAAACTTAAGCAGCATTTTTATATCCTTCAATTAATTGTGTTTATCCATTTCAATTACTTTGCTCCAATTACTACTGAATTCATTAACAATTTCAAAATTCAAAATTCAACCCAAACCTAAAGGTGTACCCTCCCAAATAAGTGTCAGAAAGAAAGAGACCACACTAAAGCACTGCAATATAATGTCTTACATAATATGCTGAACGGTGAAACCATTCATCCTTAACAAAATATTAAATTATACTAAATATGTGATAAATATGTATCAATTCCATTAATTATCACTATTCAATATATATTAATTCTAAATTCATTCAATTTTACATTCAAATGTTTACATATAAACAATACATTATTGCACTTTTCCCAACTATTACTATCCTTGATTTATTTATATAATTACTTTTATATTCCTACTTATTACTTGTGAATCCAATAAATCCCTTAAACATCCCAATTTATTTCCAAGTTTAACCCATGTGGAAACAAAGTACCCAAATTCACAATAATTTTGGTTTCTAACCTTAACAGTCTATGTCTAAATTCATCTCCCCCCATATTTTGACATCCAAAAGGTTAAGCCAGAACACTGAAGAAGAAATTGTCAGCATCTCCCCCATGAACAGTGCAAAATTGCTGGGCCACTGGACTGGACTTGACTGTATACAATAACAGAGAGCTGTGCATATGTGGTGTAGGGTGACATCTGCAGCACCCAGATGTTAGCAGAATGGGTACATGTGCCTGATAGATGTAGACCCCCCCCGCCAGACAAATGTGTATTCCCACACACCAGTTGGAACAATATGTGATGGTTGTCCACAGAGTTTGGGGAATGTGTCTGTGACATGCCAGACCCCTGGGGACACAGTAATGGTACATGAATATCTAGTACTGTATCCATTCCCTTATGTTGGATGCTCAGTATGTATGCACTGCTACTGAGCCAGAGCCAGCATCCTCCCACTACTAGTACCTATAACCTGCTGTCCTGCTGCAGGGGCTCACCAGGTATGCTAGCCATAGGTGTTAGTCAATCAGATACAGGTGTGGAGTACACACTGACCTAGCCAGAATATGTCATGAATGGTCAGGCAGACCTGGACAATTTGAAATAATCCTGTATGTTATTGGCAAGCTGAGAGGGGCTCAAGGATGGTACATGATGTGATATGCCAGCTGTATCTACCAGTACATACTGTCAGTGTGATGCCCCTGCACTGGCTCAGTAATCAAGGAGCCTCAATCATCACCACTACCACCAGTGAGGGATATACACAATGGGAGGATGACAAGTACACACACAGAAAAGTACAATTACCCTTCAGAGTACACAGAGATCACAGTCAGTCTGGGGCTGGTTTCTCCCTGTCTCTCCAGATCCCCAATAAGACTCCCCATTGATACAGCTATATGGTTAACATCTCAGCAGAGTGGCCAAGCCAAAACATCCATCACCCTCTCTGTCCGACCAGTGCTTTGTGTCTCTGCTGACACACACACTTGGAGATTTGATTTATGAATCACACACACACACACACACACACACACACACACACACACACACACACACACACACACACACACACACACACACACACATGCACACACACTCCTGGGAAAGGCTGGCACAGGTTTACCAGCTATGGCGCCTTTTACCCACACTTAAAGGTAGTTCCAACTGCCACAATCCAGCTCTTTATCAGCCACTGTAAGGCCCTTACCAAAGGGTGATGAATCCTACTGTGTGATGTGCCTATTAGCCAAATGGTAAGTGTGACCAAGACCAAGCCTATTGGAGTGGGCTATACAGTGTCACTGAATATATATGCAAGTACTCTAAGTGCTTACTTAGTTCTATACAGATCAGACCTAATTACAAGGTTTACCTATATTTAATAATAGCTAATAGGAACAACACAATACTCAATCAATACAGTAACTACAGAGTTCAGACTCATAGGGAATAATTTCAGACAACATTGCAGGACAGTTTGAAATAATTACAGCAAACATCTATGATAATAGGTTCATAGGTTCATAGGATGATACTAGGCTATTGGCCTGGAGGCCCTTATAGGCCTAGCCAAGACTTTTGTCCATGTTCCTTCAAAGTCAGCACCTGTTTCCCCTGTTCACCAGGGACACAGGTGGGATCCCAGGAGTGTATGTTCTGTTTCCCATCCAGTCGTCTAGTTTCCTCTTAAAGAAGGCAAGAGAGGTACTCTGCATGACATGGAGATGAACTGTATTCCATAGGTAGCCGAGTCTCTGGGACACAAATCTATCCTGCAAACAAGTTCTATTCATGTCACAGACCAGGGTTAAGGCCTTGTGTGTAGGTTGTGCGAGTTAAGTTTGTCTTATGGATATGCAGCATCTCCATCACGGCTGGGTCAGACATGGCCTTCTATGCCAGACACAGGTCACCTCTGAGCAGTCTGTATGAGACTGAGTAGAGGGATAGGATAGGTGTTTGAGACCCTGTATTTTCCTGGTCAGGAACTTCTGTGGTCTCTCCATCTGTTGCATGTGCATGGCAAGCTACTTGCCGAAGGTGGCATTGTACTTGATAATGGAGGAGTACAGGGATGTTATGACCTCCTTGTTCCTGGATGATATACCCTGATTTATGAGGTGGACCATGTAGACAGCCTTCTGTACAATGGAGGCAATGTGGTAGTCAAAAGTCAGGTTGCTGTCAACCTGAGTACCCATGTCCCTCATGACCGATTGCATGATTAGTACCTTGTTATTAATGTCATAAGTAGTGAGGATGACAGTTTCCCCAAAGGGGATAATGATGCATTTATTGGCATTCATTTTGAGGCCATGCTTCTGGCACTAGTCATTAGTTTGGCTAAGGCCCTCTTGGAGGATGTTTACATCACTAGGGGAATTTAAGACAGCACCCAGCTTACGGTCATCTGTAAACTTGGTCAGCCACAGACCACTGGTTGTGGCTTGCACCTCAGACGAGTATATGCCAAACAGTAGAGGCCCCAAGACTGATCCTTAGGGTACAAAGCTCATTACAGGTCTACTACTAGAGGTGGCTTCACCTACTTTGACTGAGTGGGTTCTATCAGTGAGCCAGTTAGCTACCCACCTGGTAACATACAGGCTGATATCTAACTGGAATGGTTTATATATTATGCCCGAGTGTGGAATAGTGTCAAAGGCTTTGGCTAGGTCAAGGTAGGCACTGTGCACCATCTTCCCCTCGTCCATGGCTTTGGTGACTGTTTTGAAGAAGTCAACCACATTTGACAGGCGTGATCTCCTTTTGACAAAACCAAACTGTGTGGGGTGCAGCATTTGGAGGTTGCCAATGTCCTTGTTTATAAGGTCAATGATAATGCATTCCATGGCCTTGAAGATCAGGCTAGTCAGGCTGGGTCAGTGGATGCTCCACCTTTGTGTAGAGGGATGACAGTGGCTGTCCCCCATGCAGTTGGGATGAAGCCGGTGCTCAGACTGTGGTTGAATAAGGTGTCTAATGGAGCTGAGAGCTCATGCCTGAGTTCATGTAGGATACAGGCAGGGATGTTATTGGGTCCCATGGAGACTTTATTTTTTGCCTTTGAGAGGGCATTAAGGACCTGCTCCGAAGAGGGGAGGGGGGCAGGTGCTGGGGATGTCCTGGTGTACTGATGGGGGGGACAGGAGGGTGAAGTTTTCATTGAAACTGTCTGCCATTAGGTTGGCTATATCTATGGCATTTGTGTATGTGGTTTTATTGACCAACAGTTTAAAGCAGATTTGGGTGTTGCTTTTGAGATTGTGGACATATGTGAAGAAGGCCTTGTGATTGTCCTTGGTGGAGGTGGCCTATTTGGACTTGAAATTAGCCTTAGAGGATTTCACCAGTGACCTTATTTGCTTGATTAGACAAAGGAGAGATTGCTTCAAACTTGGCACCTGCTCCTTCTTGGCCCAGGACAGCAATTTCCTCCTTTTATTATAGACTTTGTTCATTGCTGCTGTCCACCAGACAGGTTTACTCTTCCTTGAGGAAGATGATTTGGTCCTGTCAGGTATTGCTGAGTCCATACAGCTATGTAGGTGTGCATATATTTTCCTGGTGTAGGCGTGGACATCAGTGCTAGTTCCAACTTAAGGAATGGTGACTGTGCAGCTCCTTATACCTGCTCTGAGGAGATTGTAGTCAGCTTCTGACATTTTTTGTGTGACCCTAATGGGGTGGGGGGTTCAGGGGAGATGGTGACTTCAAAAGTGATTGCTTTATGGTCGAATCTTACCAAGGAGGATGGCACTGTAGGAGTGCTACAGTGGCTACTCATGTTGGTTAGGACCAGGTACAGGGTATTTTCACCTCTTGTAGGGTGTCAACCAGCTGATCCAATGCATTGTCATTGATGAAGTTGTGGAATCTCTGGCCATTCATGTTTGGGCTAGAATAGATCTTGCACTCTATGGTTAAGGTCACCAAGGATCAGGGTAGAGGGTTGGATCTTTATGGACTGAAGTAAGTCCAGATAGGTGGAGTGGGTGTTCTGAGTTATGGTTGGAGGCTGTAGCTAGGATAAATAAAAACTCCAGCAAGCACACTACCCTGGATTGGATACTAGTCAGTAAGAGCCCCCAGTCATATATAACAGGCTGCTTATCAGATCAGTGATCACTCCCCAATATTCCTACTCAGAAAATACCTATACCAAGCTAAACCTGTCATCTACCATCAAATACGTAAAAAACTAAACTTTAACCCACTCACATTCATCTCATCCCTCAAAGAATGTAACTGGCATCCTCTAAAGTACCTCAGTCTAGATGACGCAGTTGAATTTTTTAATATTACCTTCCTGAACATCCTTAATTACCATGCCCCCATAAGATTTTCCAGAACCAAAGCACAACCCTCCCCATGGCTACAGAAAACCACTAAGTCAGAAATGAAAAACAGGGATAAAGCCTGGGAGCACTGGCGCAAAACTAAAACACCCTCAGCTAGACAGAAATTCCTAGAACTACGCAATAGAGTCAAAAAGCTAATAAAACAGGACAAATTCCAGTACTAACAGTCTTCCCTAGACTCCTCACAACACAGCCCCAAACAATTCTAGTCCTCCATAAACTCCATCCTCCACCCAGGTAAAGTCAGTACCCCTCCTCCTAACATCCCTCACTCCCCAGAAAATATTGCTACCTCATTCAACACACACTTCACCCAAACCATACTATCACTAGCTAAACAACACAACCCCCCTCCCTTCCAAACCACACCTTCAACTAGTAGTCTCCCCACTGCCTCCTCTTTTTCTCCTGTACCTACCTCCAACATAAAAAAACTCTTAACTAAACTTAAACCCACCAAATTAGCAGCAGACAACCTCCCAAGTGAATACCTACAAATCGCAGCTGATGCTCTGGCCTACCCAGTATCCATCTTGATTAACCGATCTCTGTCAGAAAGTTACGTTCCCACACATTGGAAAGCATCACATATAATTCCCCTCCACAAAGGCGGACCCTCCGCAGAACTAACCAATTACCGCCCCATACCTATTCTCTCTCCACTCTCCAAAATACTAGAGAGATGCATACACTCTCAGGTCTCAGACTACCTCCTTACTAACAACCTCCTTCCCAGTACTCTGCATGGTTTCTGACCAAACCATAGCACCACCACTGCCTTACTCTCCTTTACTAACACTATCCTTCAGCATAAAAACAATGGCTATCTCTCCTCTGCTACTTTCCTAGACCTATCTAAAGCATTTGACATGGTCCCAATAACCTATCCTTCTCACAATCAGCCACCAACTGGTTTCAGAGTTACCTGTCTGACCGCCAACAATCCGTTGTATGGCAGAATGACATATCTCCCCAACTACCTGTCTCCATAGGGGTTCCCCAAGAATCCATCCTTGGACCCCTACTCTTCTCTGTTTACACCAATAATCTAGCCTCTGCCACCAAACATGGCACACTCATACAATACGCAGATGACTCAACCATCATCTGCTCAGCCCAGTCCCTACCAAAACTGCAAAAAGTCACACAGGAAGCCTTTTCCTCTGTTGAAACATGGTTATCCGATGCCCAATTAATACTCAGCCCAAACAAAACTAAACTATTCATCTTCCAACCCACCAAACATACTCAAAACAATTCTCACTTTAACATCACAGCAAAAGACAACACCACTATATACCCAACTGAACACACCAAATTGCTAGGAGTGGAAATAGACAATAACCTAAAATTTGACATTCACATATCCATGACCATAAAAAAAGTCCACAAAAAACTAGGAGCGTTATACAGAAATAAGCAATTTCTCACCAAAGCAGCAAAAATTTCAATAGCAAATTCCCACCTTATCTCCACCCTACTTTATGCCTCTCCAATATATACCAACCTAAGGCAATGTGATATAAACAAGCTAGAGACCTGCTACAACAAAATCGCCAAATTCGCCACAGGGACATCCTACCGTAGTCACCACTGTCTCTCACTTGCTGAACTGGGCTGGCTCGAACTCCCTCACCTCCTTCAGCGGTATCAACTCTCACTTGCCCACAAACTAGTAAACCATGCACTAAATGTCCCATCCCTCCAGAATTTACTCCAACCCTATCGCACCACCAGACCACTAAGAACCAGCAACATGAATCACTTGCAGATCACTAAAGCCAATAACTCTGCTGGTGAAGCACTATTCTCTTGCGCCATAGCCAAATTATGGAACTCACTCCCACCCACAATTACCTCCGTACCATCATGCACCCACTTCAAAACTTTACTAAAACCGCACCTAAAAACATGCTGGCTATGCCCTTGCAACTCCCACTCTAATATCATCCACCCTATCCAACCATTACCTTTCTTTCCACTCCACTAACTACCTTGATTATAGCAAACTCAGATGCTCATAAGCCTAGTACTTATTATACAGCAGGAACTTCTCATTGTAACATTTGTTAATGTCTGTTATGTACTTCACAGATAAAGATTCTAGTTGTCTACTGATGTACTCTGTTCTTCATCTGTAAATATGTTGTAAGTAATTGCTATGTTAAATTGTTAATCGCTATGTAATCCAATGTAACTTCTGTCTGTTTATTTTACTGTGGAGCTTTTCTCCCCGGGCCTCCGCTGAAAATGGACCTACGTCCAGTTGGACACTCCCAGTCAACAAATTTAAATAAATAAATAAATAATATTGTGGTCATGACTTTGGCTAAAAAATACACTATGGGGGAGGCAGGAGCCTTTGCCAGAAGTCTAAAGTCCAGGGGAGACAGATGAAGGCCATCTGTTGCAAAGCATTGTGGTCTGTCAATCATGTACTGGCTTTTGACTGAGACAGCAAGGATCATAGGTTCTTAATGTGATTGCATCTCTCACATATTGTGTTCTTAGGTGGTAGTAGTAGAGGGTTGTCTGTGTACATAAGACAGTTGCTACACTGTCTCACATTATCTGTCCATGGTTATCAGAATCTGTGGAACAGAGGTGGGATAGCAGAGTGGTTACTATCTGAGGAGAGTACCTATAGGTGTGAGTATGGCTGGATAAAATCAGTACAGTAGCTGCAGACAAAGGCATCTCTCACGCAGGAGTGCTGGTAAGGGAGAAAATGCAACTGAGATACCTCACAAAGGGTTAAAACAGCACAGCGGCGGTGTGTCACAGGCAAACAAGCACAAACCCACACAGATGCTGGTTTTAAATACCACAAAAACAAAGGTAAAATAGAGACACTGGAACTGACCGACCAACCCTTGTTCCTGAGCTCTTAGTTCAACACCCTATGCCAGACCAGTTCCAACCAGTTCACTTACTCCCATTAAGTGCAGACAGGCCCTGGCCAACTCAAGATGGTGCAGCAAGAAACACAGGAATCGCACAAACAGATCTGAATGCAGCAAAGCTTGTACCCAGACTATGCTAAAGATATTTCAACTCTCTCTGTTTAGGTCAATTTAACACAGGAGAACAGATACACACTTAAATATAACAGCAACAAACAAGAGCAAACTGATTTAAACAAAGTAACCAATTAACCAATAAAAAAGCTCAAAACTGAGCCCTGTTCCAGCGGTTTTCAATCAGACGTTCTCTGAGCCCTGTTCCAGCAGTCTTCAATCAGGCATCTTCTAACTGCACACTGCTGCCACTAGGGTGCAGGGGAGCCTTCTCCATAAAATATGGCCTGGATTAGTTGTCAAGTTATACAAACAAAGCTAGATTCAGCAGGTCTGAATCTAGTCTATGCTATAGCAAACAAGGTGCACCAATTTCAGAAAGAAACAGTACAAATAAGCAGGCACAATAAGCATTTAGCCAGCAATTCCCAGCTCAGAAGGGCAGAATCTACCCTCTTCTCCCACAAGAGTGTGGACCACAAACCTTCTTAATGTAAAACAACTGGCTTGAAGCCCAAGTGCTTAAACCAAAAGGCTTAGAATATCAATTACAATTTAATCAGGCTACTAACAAGCAGTAATAAATGCAGCAGAATAAGCAATTGAGTACTTTTAAGAACAGGCAGCAAAAGCAAAATAAACTAATAAAATAGGAAGCAACACAAATACAGCAGAATTATTTTTTTTCATTAAGTGGGAAGGGATGAAACAAGATAATTTAAGTTTGGGGAAACAATCGGAGGGGGGGGGCCTTCCCAAATGATCTCGCTGTACTCAGTTGAATAAGATGATGGGATGAGACTGGGCATAGTGTCCAAAATGAGACTTACAGTAGGGATGGGCAACTCAAAAGCCACCAAATTTAAGAACACAAGGACTGGGTGAGTGGGAGGGGAAACTCTTAAAACTCCAACAGAATAGAAAACTTAAAACAAATGTAATACTAGAATAAGATACAAAATAGACGTGATCAAACCTTAAATAAAGGGCTTCAAATCAACATTAAATGCAGAGATGCCTGATACTCAGAGCACTGCCAACCACACAAACATCAGACAGATATAATATATTCCCATCTATATGTAAACAATTTTACATTTCCCTTGTTCCTTACTATTAGCAAGGCAAATGCAGGTGAGTGGATGTTGTCAGATACACAGACACATACAACATGCAAAGGTCTTTCTCTGAGACAAGTCTGAAAGTAATAATCAACATTAATGCTGGGTTAGTTCAGATTACATCAGTGTGTGTCACCTGCCTTCACTTCCCAGGCTAATAGCAACTAACATACATTTTAACATCTCTGCATCATGAGTACATATCTGTCTGAGGTTTGTGTAGAACTGGAAGTCATAACACAGTTAAACACGTTTACATTTCCAACCTAGTAATTATTTATATTTCAAGACAATACAAATACCTCTAGCTGTAGACATTTATGTCTGCTTTCTGCACTGATACTGAGATAACACATTCGTAAAACAAGTTCAGCTTATTTACTTGAAGTTTTGCAACTTATGTCTGTATGTTCAAGGCTTCTAGCTTCTACTGTTAATACATACATTTGCACAGGTAATCCTTTATATACATTTCTGTTCTTTGCCAGTACAGTGCACTGTGGTTACACTCCTGAAGCTCAGTCACACCTCTCAGCCTCTTACAGCAAGACATCTAGACAAAGGCACAAATAAAGGGGGGACAAAGGTCAGAAGACAGTGACACTTTATAAATATTGCTGTTACACACTTAGATAGTTGATGGAATACCAGGTTTTACATTTGCATGAATGTTCTGAAGGATATGACATCTGACATTCAAATGTGCGCTATTATTTTATGACCTCAGTATTTAATGACTTGCCAGGGATTTGCCAGACAAAACACAAATGTATGAGTACATGACTAAATATAGGAGGCAAGCATGTAGTCAGTCTGCAAAACTCTGGACAGTTGAGAGGTATGAGCTCAGTACATAACATACAGTTCAACACACACTTCTGCATCAGTTGTTTAATATACACATAACTTATATAGGTCTCTTACATTTGTAAGACAAGCATAAGTATCATATTGATATTCACAAATGACATGATTATTTACAACATCCCAGTTAGCTGGGCTGCCAATGTCACACTCAGTATTGTACAACAGACAATCCAGTAGTAGTCATATGTGAGCTGACTCTTGCTAGGGTGACTCAGGGGCCAGAGCGGTGATCTATGTCACTGCAGACAGAGCCATCAGGGATGGCTGTAGGTGCTGGGCAGCAGATTAACAGCAACATGTCAGTCCAGAAAGTGTTGTTGAGACCTACTGTCTAAAATCCTATTTCCGATGACTGCATCCCCCCATCTGCATTCCATCACATGCTTATTTGTATGACATACCTGGTATAGTGCTGTACTCCTTTGTCAGATGAAATACACAAGTAGTGTTTTAATGAATCACATTCTGTCTTCATGGAGAAAGTGTCAGACCTGTTTAACATAGACAGAAGCTTGCCTTTTGTAGGTAATGCTCATGAACAGGTGATGGCCTGTGCACCAATCTGTGTCTCCCACTTGCTAATTGCATCCAGAACATCTGTGTTGTATTTCCATTAGCCAATGGTATGGCAACACAGTGCTATAATTAAGGACTTCATGTGAGCCTTTCCCCTTTTCCTGGCTTGTGAGGAAGACATTATCGAGGTGTAGGAACTACAGCATCACAGACGGTAGGTGGGAATACTGTCCTCTGTTTGGATTGATGTGTTATGTCCACAGTTTGCATGCTATGTCTGCATACCTCTCAACCTCTTAGCACAAGAAATCTGGACAAAGCATGACAAAATGGGGGGAGAAAGGGCCATAACTAGGGACAGATTTTAAATACTGCTCTTATAAACTTAGAAATTTGCTAGAATAACAGGGTTTGTTTTGACATACATTTTCTGAGGGATTTGAAATCTGCAACTCAAATGTATATCACCATTTAGTGACATCATTCCTCATATCATCCCAGAGATTTGGCAGAAAAACACAAATGTTATGTGGAACAGGCCAAAACTATGAGGTAACAACCTGGACATTCACATCCCTGTATTACATGATATATTTACAAATGCATCAGTAGTTCCCCAGAGTTGATTTGGTATAGTGTTGTGTTGCTGTGACTCTGGTTGAGAAGGTTCTGTATAAAACACATAGCAGCTTTGTCTTTTTTTCCCTAATGTTACATGTCTGTAATGTATGATATATTTACAAAAGTATTAATAAATCTTATAACAGATTTGTTATAGTGATATATTGCTCTGATTCTAGTGTACATGGTCCTGGGTTCAAGACCTGCCAGTGGTGACTTTTTCCCCCCTAATGTTAAATGACTGCAATGCATGATATATTTACAAAAGAATTACTAACTCCCACAGCAGATTTGGCATAGTGGTGTGTTTCTCTGACTCTAGTGCACCATGTCCTGCATTCAAGACCTGCCAGTAATTACTTTGTTCCCCTAATGTTAAATGACTGTAATGCATGATATATTTACAAAAGCATTAGCAACACTCTCAGCAGAATTGGTGTAGTAGTGTGTTGTTATGACACTAGTGCACAAGGTCCTGGGTTCAAGGCCTACCAGTGGTGACTTTCCCCCCTAATGTTAAATGACTGTGATGCATGATATATTTACAAAAGCATTGCTAGTTCCCACAGCTGACTTGGTGTAGTCGTGTGTTTCTCTGACTATAGTGTACTGGGTTCTGGGTTCAAGACCTGTTGGTGGTGGCTTTTTTTCCCTAATGTTAAATGACTGCAATGCATTATATATTTACAGAAGCATCAGCAATTCTCCATGCAGATTTGGTGTAGTGGTGTGTTGTTTTGACTCTAGTGCACAGGGTCCTTGTCTCAAGACTTGGCAATGATGCCTTTTTTTCCCTAATGCTAAATGACTGTGATGCATGATATATTTACAAAAACATTGCTAGCTTCCCACAGCTGATTTGGTGTGGTGGTGTGTTGCACTGACTATAGTGCACAGGGTCCTGGGTTTAAGACCTGCTAGTGATGACTTTTTCCCCTAATGTTAAATGACTGTAATGCATGATATATTTACAAAAGCATTAGCAACTCTCACAACAGATTTGGTATAGTGGTATGTTGCTGTGACTCTAGTGCATAAGGCCCTGCGTTCAAGACCTGGTAGGGCTTATTATTTTGTTGCTGGGCAAAACAGTGGCTGAATGAGATAGAGTGATTAAAGCAGTTTTAAGCAGGTTTAAACGAGTTTGTGAGGTTTTGCATGACGCTAAGCAGTGCCAAGTCATGTTTAGCTTCCCTTAGCTTTGCTTAGTAGCATTTACTCCCACTTAAACCCACACTAATTCCAAAAAAAGAAAAAAAAGGGGGTGATAGAAAAGTGGTGAAATGGGGGCAAGCAGGGAGAAATATATTATGAAAGGCAGCTAGGGATGTGCAGGACGGGTGCAGGAAAGGACCATAGCTCTCCATTTCTTGGGCAGCAACAACTGTGAATGATGTGGACAATTTAGAATTTGGAACCTCACACCCCACAGGGAGGGCTGTGGGGGCCATAAGTTTGTTGATTAATTGATGGAATGATTGATTCATGGCAGTGTACATGGGGGTGAAAGGGAGAGCTATGTATGGAATGAAATTATTTTTGTGGGGACAGATGCCCCCCCTTTTTAAAGGTGAGAGTGGGATGTTGGGGAAGGGTTGTAGGTACATTTGGGGAGGTAAATTGGGTAGGAGAGGTTGCTTTTGCAGACAGACAAGACTGCAGACAGGGGCGGTGTAGCCAGCCTGCCCCTTGAGGTGCGCCAGTCTTCCCTCGATCTAGTGCAGGTGTACATCCAAGTCCCTCTGGATGACCCTGCACACCATACCTCAGAACTGGTGTTGGGTGACAGGGTCTTGTCCGCACCCATGCCCAGGGGGAATGGGCCCTATCCCCTGATGCAGTTCCGCCCGAGGGTGGTGCAGGCCCAGGGAAGGAGGCAGTTCGAGGTTGGGTCCCAGACATGCTGGGACCCAGTGCTGTGGCCAGATGATCCACTGGGATCTGCCTACCCAAACATGCTATGGTGTTAAGGTTTTTCAAGGTGTATTGGTTAGTCGTGAACAAAACATTTCAACATTAGTTATGTATGGGTGTTCCAATTAACCCAGAACAATAGAGTTGGGGAAATTGCATGGTAAACAGCACACATGCATAAATGGAATAACAGTCATTATTGTAACAACATGCCAGTAACATTTACGGCAACAGGCCACCAACAATGGAATTTCAACAAGATATGTAGTACTGAACCATTTAAATATATGAACAATGATAGGACAAATGTCCCAACATTAGGTTTTGAGAACAACATACCCTTAGTATATGAATAATAATTATTGAAGCAGATAAGGGGTGGGGGGAGAAAAAAACAGTCCATTACCAACTGTATAGGCTTATATTTTTCACAACAGTACTGCTCAATACTTTACAGGTCTGCCCTCACTTTACATATACCTGAGGCCTATAGCTACTGTAGCACATGCATACCTGTTAATCTGTTGACCTGGAATGCTATGGGGCAAGTTATGACAACTGTAGGTACATGAGCAAAGGGGACTCATACATGTCAAGGTTACATATATGACTAACAAGGTGTACCCTGCACTGATGTGTGAGTGTGCTAATGACATACTTCTACTGGATTTATATCTGGGTGCAAGTTTATTGGCAACAGTGATCAGTAACCGTGACAGTGTGACACTTGAGAGATATTTATCGGGAAGAGTGCATAGTCTAGATAGCTATCCTGCTGTCATTTGTAGGCATGGGAATGGGCACTGGAACATTTGTACACAGTTTATTAGTATACCCTTCATACAGCTAATACAATCATTTCTTTGCCTGTGAGCCCTGTGGAGAAAATATCTGTTAACACTACCTGACAGTTTCTACAAATACTCAGGATTACTTGCGTGTCACTATGAACACATGTGTACCAGTCCCTGGACCAAACCATGGTCTGTGTGTGCAACATTTAACAAGAGATATATGTATTTCTCATCACACTGAGCTACTGGGGCACTGCTGTCTGCTGCTTGACTGATTTCTGCCTACAACTCACTTGGTCACACTTTCTGACCTTGTAATATAAGTGGAGTGTCACAGTGTTATGACTGATAGATAGCTAGTGAACTTTGTATTAATACTTTGCATGCAGGTGTACACATTTAACCCCTAGTGGATGTGATTATGTGTGATCTGTACAGACCATAGCAGGCTGCTGGGTTGCATACCCAACTCACACACATTTGCACATCATATATTTGCAATCTCCACCTATTACAGTCTCGTACTAGTTGTCCTGTGTGGCCCTCCCTGTTACGATCCCTCTCCTCTGCAGCTGTGGGGAGAAAACACACCATTATGCATACTTGTCAATCAGATATTCATACTATAATTTGATATATCACCAGTCAATATACTTACAAACTTCTGGGGCATTCTGGGCCTGAGCATCTTGGATCTATTCAGCCAAGAGCACCCCTTCCTCTGTCTCAGGTTGTCATAATGATGATGGACCTGCTCACCAGTTCGGGGATGCCAGTGGCACTGGTGGGCTCACACGCCAGATGGTCCCAGGCCTCAGACTTGTATTCTGAGCTCTGGTATTGGCCCTGCAGCAGTCTGTCATCATGGTTCTTTACAAGGAGTCCAGCCATGACCCTGGACTCAAGGATGCCCCAGTGCTGTGCCAAAAAGCTCGCTCAATCTCCTGCACCTGCCATACTTCCTACAGGGATCAAACTCTTAACAGGTTCATATGATCATAGAATCATAGGAACTTACTAGGCTATTGGCCCTCAGGCCCTTTTAAGCCTAGCCAAGAGTTTATCCCATGTATAGACAAATCAGCACCCGATGCCCCTGTCCAGCAGGGACACAAGTGGAATCCCAGGGATGTAGTTTCTATTTCCCATCCAGTTATCCAGGTTGCTCTTAAAAAGAGGTAAAGAAGTACTCTGCTTGACATGGAGAGGGAGTCTGTTCCATAGATGGGGGAGTCTCTAGGACACAAATTAGTCCAGCCAACAAGTCCTATTGATGTCACAGACCAGTTTGAGGCCACGTGTGCCGGTTACTTGAGTGGAGCTTGACTTGCGGATATGCAGCAGTCCCATCAAGGTGGGGTCCAAGATCACCTTGTATGCCAGACAGAGGTCACCTCTGAGGAGACTGTATGAAACACAGGGGAGGGATAGGGCTTTTAGCCTATCTGTGTATGGTAGATTTTTGAGGCCCTGGATTCTCCTGGTGAGGAACCTATGTGGTCTCTCCAGCTGGTGCCTGAGCTTTGAGAGGTACATGCTGAATGGGGCATTGTACTCAATAATGGACTTTATAAGGGATGAATACTTGGATGTTATGACATCCTTGTCCCTGGATGAGATACTGTTACTTATGAGGTGGGCCATGTAGCAAGCTTTCTGTGCAATGGAAACACCATGGTGGTCAAAAGTCAGGTTGCTATCAATCTGGGTGCCCAAATCCCTCATAACTGACTGTGTGCTTAGGACGTTGCTATTAATATGATAACTTGTGGGGACACCACTCTCCCCAAAGGGGATGATGATACATTTTTTTGTATTCAACTTGAGGCCATGTTTCTGGCACCAGTCATTTATTTGAATGAGACTCTCTTGGAGGATGTCAATGCCACTAGGTGAATTGATGACAGCTCCCAGCTTGCAGTCATCTGGAAACTTGGTCAGCCATAGCACACTGGTTTTGTCCTGCACCTCAGAAATGTATATCACAAATAACAAAGGTCCCAAGACCAAACCCTGGGGTATGCCACTCGATACGGGTCTCCTGCTTGAGGTGGCTTCCCCTATTTTGACTAGGTGGGTTCTATCAGTGAGACAGTTAGTTACTCATCTGGTAACATATGGATAGATACCTAGTTGAGAGAGTTTCTCTATTATACCCAAGTGGGGAATAGTGTCGAAGGCTTTGGCCACATATTGCAGATGTTCACCAGACAGGTTTACTCTTTCTTGTGGAGGATGATTTAATCCTGCCAGGTATTCCTGATTCCATGCATCTATATAAATGTTCTTATAGTAATTTGGTATAGTTTCAGATACTGGTGCCAGTTCCTAGAGAGGGGGCAAGAGCTGTGAAGCTGTTTATACCATCCCTCAGGAGGCTGTAATCAGCTTTGGAAAAGTTTTTTGTTTGACCCTAGGTAGAGGGGGGGGGGTCGCGGGAGATGGTGACTTCGAACATGACTGCTTTATGGTCTGATCTTACAAGGGAGGATGATACTGCAGGGATGCTGTACTGGTTACTCATGTTGGTTAATACCAGGTCCAAGATATTATCACCTCTTGTGGGGGTATCAACTAGCTGTTCCAAAGCATTTGCATTGACAAAATCAAGGAATCTCTGGGCATTTGTGTTCTGGCATGAGTAGTTCTTCCAGTCTAATGTTTGGGTAGTTAAAGTCACCCAGCATCAGGGTAAATGATTAAATCTTGATAGATTTGAAGAGGTCAAGATAGGCAGTTTGGGCATATTGGGTCAGATTTGGGGGCCAGTAGCTAGTTATGATTTGTATATTGGTCTTGTCAATGGTTAACTGCACCTGTAATGTCTGATGTGCATCATACAGTTTGACCAGCCTGGAGGTGTGCATGTCTTTAATATATATTGAAACTCAACCTCCTTTGGCTTTACAAATCACAGTTTGGGGTCTGAATATATAATAGAATGAGTAACCAGGTATGGCTGGGGTGCTGTCCACAGCTTTGAGCCAGGTTTCCCTGACTGCGCAGATGTCAACATTTTCCATGGTTAAATGCCTGCAATGAGTGCAGTTTCATGTTTAGACATCTAGCAATTAGCAGCATGACCTTTAATTTGGGTTTTGTTACAATTTTTATGTTCGTAGTTTTAACCTCATCACTTTTCTGCCAGTATTCCTATTTGTGCGGTTTAAATAAGGCCATATTCCCACCCTTTGCCATCATTGGACCATTTTCAAAAATGCTGAGCAAAGCTGAGCAGTGTGCAAACCCGCTAATCTGAGTTGAGCAGTGCCTAAGGTGTCAAACTCTGAGCAGTGCTTAGCAGTATCCAAATCTGCTTAGCTGAGCTGAATACTGCTTAGAATGGGACTTCTTAGCAATGGTTAAACCAGCTAAGCAGAGCAGAGCACTGCTAAGTATTGCTCCAACAGGTCCTGTTTATGCATTGTTTAGCTTGGCTTAGCAGTGCTTAGCAAAACTGAGCTAAGGAAAACAAACTTCTTCATTTAAAAAAGAAGTCAGAATTGAATATTAATTACTCATTACTGATACATTATTATTAAGTCTATATATTTTACTTAAGCAATAACTGATGACGTCGGTGTGGTATATTAAGATTTACCGACGGTTGGTGTGGTTTTATCATGAGGGCGAAGCCCGAGTGATTAAATAAAGCCAATCATAGGTAAATCTTAATATACCACAACCACGGGGTCGGTTATTGCTGTTATACAATGACATTATTTAGGAAAAAATATTTACTTTTCTTAAATGTCTTTGCATAATGGCTCTGTGCTGTCCTGCCACTCTTTTCTAGTATCCTGGGGCTTTTTCTGATGTACTGCGCATGCGTATGCGACTTGCATTCCCACACATACCTAGTACATCAGTGCTTTGCAAAGGAAGCGACAGAGAAAAGAAGGTCTTTTTTTATATGAAAAAAAGTTTTGGACAGTTTAGGGGTAGGAGAGAGACAGAATGGAGGGAATACAAGTAAAATCAGGTACGTGTCTTTAGTTTTGAATACTGCACCTGATTTTCTTAGTATTTTCTCTGTCCTGTCTCTCTGCTATGTCCGGAGTTTGGATTACAGTTTTTTTTTTTTTTATTATTATTATTGTTAAAAAAAATAAATAAATGACAGTATATAACAATGGAAAAAAGTCAGGGCAATCGGACCTTTTTCCATTGGTATATGCTAGGATTTACAATGGGCACGGTGATTGGGCTGACCAATCAGCATGCTCATTTTGGAATATCAGTGACCAGTCATTGTATAATTTACATGACTTCCCCCTATGTGCTTTCATTACATTACCTTGGGGTGTGACTGTACTGTATGGGACACTTGTGTTTAAATCGGGGTTTTCACCTATCTCCACTGACACTGGTAATTCGGACCAGCTACACTGCACTGGTTGACAAATATTAATTACTACATCATTAAATAAAATAAAAATAATAATATAAAAGTGCTTTCCCATGTAAAAGCTGAGCAGCCTGTCTTCGTATTCGAACCATGCACCTACTACATGTGAAGCCATAACTCTAACCAGTCAGCTAACTCAACTGTGCAAATTTCAGCGATACATTTCTATATAGCTTCTTGAGAAGTTTAAGCACTGCTGAGCAAAGTGCCACAGTGAAGAAAAAAATAAACAGTAGTTTAAAATTAAACTGTTAATCTTCACATCATTAAATACATTTCCAGGGACACTTTTTTCCTTGTTTTAGTGCCGTAAAGCACTTTTACAATGCATGGGGTATCTTACAGATACTGTGACACAACCCTTATATGACTTGATTTCACATTCCTAATCCTCTCAACTGTACAGATTTTCGCATGATGTCCAGATTTGTGCCTCATATTTTTGGTCCATTTGTCATGGGATTGTGTTTCCCTGACAGATCAGTGTCAAATCATTAAAGACTGCAGTTAGAAAATAATGACAGACATTTGAGTTTCACACGTCATACTCTTTAGAAAATCCATGCTAATGCAAGACCTGTCATTCTATCAACCTTCTAAGTTTGTAAGGGCAATATTTAAAACCTTTCCCTACTTTTTGGGCTTTTGTACCAGTTTTTATATTGGCTTTCTCTACGTTTCTTGCTCTAAGAGGTTGAGAGGTATGAAGTGTCTGAGGACACTTTCTTTATTGTAAAGTGCCGTACAACACTTTCACAATGCAGGGGGGGGTGACAGGTACCCTGCATTACATTCAGTTGCCATTCATAATTTCAGTGTCTGTGGACACTGTTTTCTATTGTAAAGTGCCATATGGCACTTTCGCAATGTGGGGTGTGTGTGACAGTACCTGTCACACACACCCTGTATTACATTCAGTTGCCATTGAGAATTTCAGTGTCCACAGACACTGTGTTGTATTGTAAAGTGCTGTACAGCATTTTGTCAGTGCAGGGGGTGTGTTACAGATCTGTGAGCACTACTGCAACATGCCCCGTGCACTGATTTAGTATCTGTGTACACGACTCCATCGCAGTAGAGCACCTTCATTATTATGCAAGGCACGCTGCTGAGAGTGAGATGGGGACGTGGACACCATTCACTCCATGTAGGAATAATGCTATTCCTGCATTGAGTTTATTGAATCCATGGGGAAAATCTTTTACAGAATCATTTATAGGTTTAGCAAGAGTTAAGTTATGGTTAGCATTTAGGGCTTCTACAAAAGAAGTGTTAAGGTATATATGTATCTTTCATAAAAAATCAAACTAAAGGAATGAGCAAAAAAAGGGAGTTTTGTTCAGAAAAAAAAATAAAATAACAGAACTAAAAATAGAAATGGCTGTATTACTCAAAGTACACAGAGATTGTAGAATATTCATAATCTAAATATTAATGTATCAAAAACCTTGGAAAATTTTGAAAGTTAACTGAATAATATTGGATAGAACAAGTGCTTAGACAATATGCAGGAGACTGCCATATTAAAGGTCTTGCCAACCAATGTCAGCAAGTAATTATCTGTGTAACTAGAAAAGCCTGTCTTAGACTTGGAAAAGGAAACTAGTTTATAGTGCTTTGTAAAAGTATGTACAGAGGACCAAGTAGTTACCACTAGAGTGCGTCTGGAGTCCAGATCTTTTGAAAAAAAGACATAGAAGAAGTCAAAGCTCTGGTAGAATGAATCTTGACCTGCATGGAAGTGTCTTTTTGTTATAGAATAACAAGAAACAGCCCTCTGAAAATAGTCTAATTTGACACTGATCAAGCTTTTTTCCTACCTTCATAGGAAATAAATAGATGTTCATCTGTCAAAATAAAACCAGAGTCTGTATACATTCAGGGTATGACAAATCCCCCACACCCCCATTTTATGTTCTAGAAAGAAGATACAGAGATGGATGCCTTGACCCAAAGTAAACTCTGATATCACTGTATGTACAAAGGAAAGATCTGTTCTCAAGAAAACCCTGTCTTTATGAAATATCAAATAATGTTAATCCATCATAAGACTTTGTAAGTCAGGTACTCTTCTTGCAGATGTCAGAGTATGAGTAATACAAATTTCCAAGTAAGAAACCTCAAATTAGTCTGATGAGCTGGTTCAAAATGAGCCAGAGTTAATTTTTCCTAAACATAATTAAGATTGCAAGGAGGAATCATGTGTTTTCTGTGTGGACATAAATACAAAACCCCTTTCAAGAAAACCTTAACAAGAGACTGTATTGAGACTTTCAAGATGGCTGCACACCAATCAACAGCTTAATTTCAACTTTCCCAGTGTGAAAACAGAAACTGAAGAAACAATAGCCAGTTACTGGCTTTACTATGTGTACTGTCTGGATGCCAGGAAATGAGCAACTAAGAGAGTCTGAGACAAAATCAACTAGAAAGGTGAAGAGAAAGCACTGAGTGGGAAAAGCACTGAGTGGGAAGAATCCTGCAGCTGTTCAGCAAAAAAGTAATTCAAGCTCCAGCTTTGATGCAAGACATGGTTCCAGTAATCTAGAGGGGAAAAAGTCAAATGCGTTCAAAGCAGATTAAAATAAATGAAACACTGAATGAGTATATCAACCCAAATAATGAAAGGCTGGAAAAAAATGAAAGCAGCCTTAAACAGATATTCAGCTGAGTTGGCAAAACTGCAAAAATAAGAGGTCAAAATGAAGAAAAGGCTGGCTGAGCATGACAGTGCTCAAGAAAATATGTTTCAAAAAATGATCGAATTACAAGACAGAGCATTTAGAGAAAATCTTAGATTTTCCTCTGTACCAGAGAAACTTGAAGGAACAGAGTGCATTAATTTTATGAAGGCACAAATAAGCAACTGAACTGGTATTCCACAGCAAGAATTGTCTATTGAAAGGACATGTCATGTGCATGCTCCATATCTGGCCATGAGAAAGAAGCCAAGACCATTATTAGTAAAGATGCAAACCTACCAGCATAAAGAGTTGATTCTGACAAAACTGTGTCAAAAGGGCAAAGTATGAAAAGCTGAAAACAGTAGAGTGTTTGTGGAAAATGTACACCAGGTAGAAGAGAAACAAATTCATTCCAGTAGTCAGATAATGTTGAGAGCCATGTGTGAGATTCAACATAGTATATCCAGCTGGCTTCAGGAATTTTTTCCTGGAGGATCAAAGTAATTTTTTAATGCAGAACAGACTAAGGAGAAAATGTGAAAAAAGATTGCCCAACAAAAAGAGAGTCATTAAGCAGACAAGGGCTCTGCTTCTCAGTCTTATGATAATAAAGCACATGGAGAGACTTAGCCAGTGAAACCTTTCCATTGTTCCAAAGGGAAATGATGCTTGAGAGACAGAGAAAAGCACAGTAGTTGACCAGAAGAATCAGGAGTACCTTAGAATTGAACCAGAATCTGGAGTTTTGTGCTGGAGATGAGCAGGAAGAAGAACAACAGCAACATGGAAATTAGTGAATAAGTGTGAGACCTCAAAGCATCAATCACATTTATGAAATACGGCTGTATAAGAATAAGTGGAAATCATGGACTTTGTTGATATTGTTAAATTGTGGGAAACTGAAAAGCATTTGCCTTACTTCATGTCATTAATGTTTGGAAGGACTCTGTGGGGAGGGGAAGAAGAAGGACAAAGGTAATACTAAGTAAAACTATTTCTGTTCTTAACATCCATCCAGCCATCCATCCATCCATCCATCCATCCATCCATCCATCCATCCATCCATCCATCTACAACCCCTTTTTCCCATTTTTGCACATGGGTTCAAGGTGTCACTTCAACAGTGACAGTCATCTAGAAGCAAGGTTTACACTGCCAGGTTCTTCCACACCACACACACACACACACACACACACACACACACACACACTCACACCTATGGCCAATTTAGAGTGTCCAACCAACCTACTGCATGTCTTTGTAATGTGGGAAGAAACTGGATCACCCAGAGAAAACCCACATGAACAGACAAAGAACATGCAGACTCCACACGGAAGGCACCATGTGTGAAGAAATGTAAGGATTCCTGTGCAAGAGGGAAGAGAAGCTCGACAAAAGCATGTTTAAGTTAGCAGGTTGTAATCTTGGGTTATTCAGGAGGGGGATGGGATGTAAAAGTACACAAATCATAATATATATAGAGCTGATATGTTTTCTCTTACTTTTGTATAGGTGAATGTTTGGATTAAGACCCTTGGCTTAATCTAATAACAAATTTTAAATGGAAACAAGTAAATATGAGAGCACCAAATATAATGAAAAGTTTTCCTTTAGCAATAAATGTTGCAGTTTGTCTTTCAAGCTCCGAGGACTACATTTTTTATTTTTTTTCTATTCATTTCCATGGAGACAAGATGATAATAGGGTGATAAAAGAAAGAACATTGATTTCAAGTCTAAAAATTAATGATTTCTGAAAGTACTCAACTTGTTTTCACATCTGGGAGGGAGAAAGATAAAAAAGAACAGACACCAATTAGTTAAGTAGACACACAGGCAATTACATGCATTTTGCCATGGGCAACCTCAATTTAAGGTTAATTAGGGAATGTATTAGTAGCTGTTTATTTGGCATAAATGCTCCTATTATGAGAGTTAAACACCATTATTTGAAGATGTACATAGTTATGCATGTTTATATTAAGTTAGCAGGTTATGGGGGTGTTCTGTGGTGTGTAAGTTTTTTTTTTTTGTCTGAGAGCTTTGATTAGAACAAAAAAGCCTTGCAAAGTGTGATATAGGTTCCCATGTTGATGAAAAGAAAAAAAAAGGATCTATAAAGGATTAACCTGCCAAACATTACTGTGTGTGTGTATCACAAAAGCTGGAAAAAGACATGTAAAAAATAAGAAAAGAATGAAATTTAGGACTCATAGGTTCATAGGTGTTTACTAGGCTAATGACCACAAGGGGCTTTTTAAGCCTAGTCATGCATCCCAAATCTCTGACAAGTTCTGATACCCTTGATAAGTGTGAGTATGGGCCTGGGAGATGAACCAGCGATCTTTAGGGAGAATAACAACAGTCATATAGAATGTTATATTCATACAGTAGCAGAAAGTATACTAAGAACCAAGCCAATGAAGAAAGCAGATTCTGTCAATAGGGATGACTGCATCTAGGGTTACAGAGAATAGGCAATAGGGGATTGGAATTTATTTGAGGAACCTGGCAAAATAGCCAAGGTATTTATTAGGAACAATCAATTAGAGAGGGAAAGGTAATAGAATGGAAGGAGGCCAGGAAGTCATTTGATCTGGAGACTAGTGCTTGCATCCCCTATTAGAGATTGTTTATGTTGATGTGAATGACCTGAGACATACCTCACTGGGCTATATGAAGACAGACATGGTCAACCTCTCTGACTATGTGTCCCAGGCATGTATGTCCCTAGCCTTGAGCAGCATACCACCCTCACCTAGAATGATGCCACAGTATAAACAAAACATGATTGATTTCAATAATTGGCATAGTTTTTGGTGTCATTCCAAGGGGATCCAGTTCCTGTCGGCCTGGGAAGTCATGGTTGACAAACCTCGCTGCTTTACCAGAAATGGTTTGCACCTGGCACCTCTAGGCTTTTAGCTGCTGGCAAAGGATCTTGCCTCCCCCATAGTGACTTTTTTAGGCAAGGTCTCAAAAACATTACTGACATGAAATTAATCAATCCGAACAAAATAAGGGTCATGCTGTGAAATGCTAGGAGCTCAAACCAAAAACTGCACTCCCTGGAAGCACCTCTATCACTAGAAGAGGTAGATGTCTGTGAAGTCACAGAAACCTGCTTTAAGGCCTCAGACAGTACCCCGGCTCTGCAAGGCTATAATGCCTTCCACACCTTTAGACTGCAAAATGAACATGTGAAAAACCAAAGGAGGTGACATTTCCATCTATATTAGAAATAAATTCACCTTCCATCTACTTAGACTGGACAAGTTCATGGAGTTACTCCAGGTCCAGGTTACAGTGAGTAATACCCCCATTCAAGTCCTAGCCAGTTATACATCCCCCTCCATGGGTCACAGCACCCACAAAGCCTACTTAACCAAACTGAAGACAATCCAAATTTTACCAAACACACTTTGTTATGGGGGATTTGCCCATCATCAGCTGGGAAACCTACTCTAGCCCAAACGTGCTAGCACAAATGTTCCTTGACTTTGTGAACTCAAATGCCCTGGAGCAAATTGTCCATACCCCGACAAAAGGAAGAAACATTCTAGATCTGGTCTTCACCAACATGTCAAACAGGTGCAGTGCTGTAACTGTTGGAACCTCATTAGATAAAACTAACCATAAATCAGTCACCTTCAAACACCAGAACTCACAAAGGCTGAAATCAGACTAAAAACCTTCACCAAAACAAACTACATGCTCCTAGGTGAAAGTATAAATAAATTTCAAGCCCCACCCCAAGCTGAAAGTGGCAACTATGCCAAAGCTTACACTAAAGCCCTGTACAATCACTTGCATAAGTATATAAACATGGCTGTACCAGATAGAATCAAAGCCAGAGTCCCAAGTAAAATCAAGCTGCCATGGTGGACTTCCAGCATCAACAAACTCTGCAATAAACACAAAAAGCTGCTGTCCAAAACAACAAAGACAAGGACACAGCAATGGAAAAGCACCCTCCTCAGCCTTAACAGGCAAATAAGACAACTTGTCAAATCCTCCAAGAGCTCCTTTGAGAGAAACCTAGCAAATACCACCGATGATAACCATAAGACCTTTTATAGCTATGCATGCAGCCTAAAGGGTAGGTCCCAAGCATGGGCAGGACTGATGGCCAACAGTATCACAAACACTGCCCCCCCCCCAAGAGATAGCAAACCTGCTAGCATATAGGTTTGGAGAAAATTTAACTCCCTTATCCCCTCCTGACTTACAACAGACCGTCCCTCAACCCCCCCCCCACCTTATATATCAGAAGAGCAAGTCCTCAATGCCTTGTCCAAGGCAAAGAACACAGCCTCTATGGGACCAGATGACATCCCAGGCTGACTTTTAAACAGGCTAAAACATGCACTAGCATTACCACAAAGTATCCTTTTCAATCATAGCCTAACCAAAGGCTTTGTTCCTGCAGAATGGAGAACAGCTACAGTTATTCTCCTCCACAAAGGTGCCCCAGCAACAGACTTGGGGGATTACAGATTCATAAGCCTGACCAGCATCACCTGTAAGGGCATGCAACGTATCATTATGGACCTCATAAATAAAGTCATAGGTGACCTCCAAACCCTGGATCCTACCCAATTCAGCTTTGTGAAAGGCAGATCCTGCCTGTTAAATCTGGTGGATTTCTTTGAAAGTGTACCAGGGCCATTGATGATAGCAAATCTATGCAAACAGCATACCTCAACTTAGCAAAGGCTTTCGACACAATCCCACATTCAGCAATTACTGATAAACTTAGCAAACTGAATGTAAACCCCTTTACTGTAAGATGGATTTCCAACTGGCTCACAAACCAGACACACACTCTATGAAAGTGGGTAACTCCACATCAACCAGCAGACCTCTTATCAGTGGGGTGCCACAGGGGTCAGTGCTGGGCCCCCTACTGTTTGGCATGTACTTCTCAGAAGTTCAGGTCAAAACTAAAGGGTTGTGGCTGACCAAGTTTGCAGATGACTGCAAACTAGGTGCAATGATTGAATCCCCAAATGATGTCAGTATACTTCAAGAGGGTCTCATGCAGACCAACGACTGGTGTATTAGTCATGGTCTCAAACTGAATGCAAAGAAATGCATCATCATCCCTTCAGCACAAACAATGTCCCTTCACACTATCAAATCAATAACAATACCCTAAGTACCCATAAAGTGGGAAAGGATCTGAGCTCACAGGTTGACTATGACCTTAACTTCAACCACCACATGTCTACCTTTGTACTAAAAGCTTTCCACATAGCTCAATTGATTAGTAAAGGTATCGCCTCAAGAGCAAAAGAAGTTATAACCCCCTATACTTGGCATTTATCCAATCCATAATTGAGTATAATGTCCCATTTGGTATGTACCAAGCATCTACAGCAATTAGAGAGACCTCAGAGGTTTCTAACAGAGGAGATCAAGGGCCTCCAGCATGTGCCTTACACGGTCTGACTAAAATCCCTGTCACTGTACTCCATATTGTATAGACGTCTTAGGATAGCCTTTTGCCTGATCTACAGAGCAACCCAAGACCCAAACCTAATGAACTTACTGCATATCAATAAATCAAATTGGTCTAGGGCTACTCATTCCAGGGACTTAAATATGGCCTGCAACTTAAATATACTGCAGGGACAGATTTATCTCCTAGTGATTGCCACATCTTTGGAACGGGCTACCAATTCATGTGAAACAGAGCACCTCTATGACACTGTTCAAAAGGAACCTGGATGAGTGGATGGGGTACCGTAAATTCTTACCAGGGATAGCTCTCACAGTCCCCTTGGACATGGGCAGTCATCACTAAAATGCAATCTTGGGTATTGACTTTTACCTCTATGGTATTACATTGGGTTGAAACGGCTAGGCTTAAAATGACCTCTGGGTCGATAGCCTAGTAATCTCCTATGATCCTATGATCTTATGATTAGAGTATAGACAAAGAGAAAGAGATAGGAGAATCCTAAATAAAAGATCTGCACTGGTTGATTCTTTAATAGATCTAGAACAGAAACTGCTATTAAAAAGTGATAGTAGGGTACATAAAATAGTGCATGATAATTATAGGAATAATCAGAAGGTGTCAGAAAAGATTGAGAAGAGAGATTAGATATGGAATTCACAAAGAAACAATGGGAGAACCTATGTATTGCTCCCAAATATGCAATAAAATCTGAAAGATTTAGGATTTTTGTCTGGATGTGGTTGCATAGATACGTCTATACGCCAAGCAGACTCCAAAGAATTTTCCTCAGGCAGATGGCAAATGTTGGAGGTGTAATGGGAAAGAAAGATGCACCTGGGTGCATATGTTCTGAGAATATAATGAGTCAGCAGACTTTAAAAATTCCGTACAGAGTACTCTGTCAGGAATATTGAGCGAGCAAATGAGTGTAACTAAGGAAATGATTTGTTGAGCTGGGATACAGAATCTGAATTGTCTCAACATAGTAAGGCCTTTTGAAGTTTAATTCTGGTGGCTGCAAAAAAAGCAATTACTAGAAAATCAAAATCAAAATCTATACCAAGTATACCTGAAATAGTGAATATTGTGAGAGAGACAAGATCTGGAAGCAGAATCTTCAGAAAAGGGTAGGAGTAACTTACATACAAAAAATGGAAATTATGGGAACACTACATACAGAAAAAATGTTTTGCAGGAGTAATGAGATTAAAGAGAAGCAGGAATTGAACATTTTATGTAATGTTGCTTTGATTATATGATATATAATAATAATATAGGTAATGTATAACATTTGTAAACATGAACTTGTTAATATGGTTTGATTACTTTTGTATAAATTTAAGTTTGCCTATGTCACAAGTGATAATTCAATAAAGGTGTTAAAAAAAGAGTCTTGTTGGAAGGGGAAGATACATAGGTAAACATGCTGAAATGGCTAAAAGATGAACCCTGATACAGGAATATGAAAGACCAGACGATAATAACTGACATAAATATTGCAGAATGAGTGGTACAGCACCCTGAAAGGGGCCTGGCTCTTAATACAGCACCAGGTAGAAAATCCACTTGCCAATATATGATTTTCTAGTAGCAGGCTTTCTGGCCTCCTTTTGTACCTGTTGTACATCCTCGTACAATAAATGTTAAAAGGTATTAGAACTGAATCATCCAAGCCATCAGTTGAAGTTGATATTGGGGTGTATCAAACTCCCCCTGTCTTGTGTGAGTAGATGCATTCTGTAAAGAAGCCTGTGATAATTGCCCTTGGCCAATTTCATCAGAAGAGAGAACCACTGCTGACAGGCCAGAAGGGGTCATCACGATTCATTGACAGTCCTTCTGAATTTTCATAATGACCCTGGATATCAGTGGAAAAGGTGGAAATGCATACAGAAACATTCCTGACCAAAGAAATGAAAACATCTGTTTTCCAGGCCTGCTTGCAAGGAGTCCAGGACAAGAAGTTAGTTGTGTGTTTTGAAAGGATGCAAATAAATCTACTTAAATGGATCATTCCTGAAAGACCCCCTCAATCAATTTCCATTCATGAGGATCTTTCCTGGGCCTGCTCAGCTTGTCTGTTACAACATTTTTTTCTGATGGAATGTAGAATGCTTGTGGGGTTAGAATATACTGAATTGCCACCATTGATGCTACCACAGCCAGCCTGCACAGAGGAAGATCTGGTACTGCATTTTGTTATGTATTATATGCCTGTGTTGCTGTCTGTAATCACTTCAACAGGACCTGGGGATCACAGATGACAGTCAGAGTTGAGTGCATTTCTTACTGCCAACATCTTCTTGACATTTATGTGTTTTGCTCTGTCTTGTTTGTGCCATAGAACCTGCACTTTTATCCCCACAGACACAGCTCCTCATGCAAAATTTGATGTATCTGTTGTTACAGACTGACCAGGAGTTGTTAGAGAGAGGGGAAGACCTGAATTCAGGGATATGTGGTCTTTCCCCAAAACAGTTCCTTCTTTACAAAAGCCAACACTGGAATCTGGAAGGTTACATGGTGAATATATTAGGACTATACTGTTTTCAGGAATAGGCTGGCAAAGAGAATCATGAACATCAGAGATGACATGAAACTTAAAATCCTGATAAATTCCCTGACTAAAGCTTCTAACTAAGAGGAAAAGCTCAGGAACAGGTTTAGATACCGTTCCATTCTATTTTGTGAAAAAAAATGCTTTCTAAATAGAGCCATCCAGAAGACAACCTAGGAATATTATTCTATAAGAAGGAATGACAAAGGTTTTTATCAAGTTCACTTAAATGCTTTGGTTGAGAAAGATTTCTTACCCAAATAAGCGATTCCTGATACTTTGAAAAACACTCTACAAAGATAAGCAAGTCATCCAAATAAGGAATAACATGCAGTTTGCAATGGGCTATCACAGGAGCTAGAAACTTGAGAATACCTTTGGAGCAGTAGATAAACCAAATGGGAAAGTAGAGAACTGAAAGTGTAATCCAGACACAGAAAATATTAGACAATGTCTGAAATCTGTGGAAATAAGAATGCAATGATAAGCATCTTTTAAATCTAGTATTACCAAAAAAAAAAAACTGAGAGGAGGAATGAAAATAACATGGTCTGAAGGGATAACATTTTGAACTTTGGAGCTTTCATATACTGGTTTGCAAAGGAGAAGTTGAGAACTGGTCTCCAATTGGATTCCTTCTTTGGCACTAGAAAATTCTTGTTTTTGCTGTTCTCATTAGGGTTCACCACAGCAGATCATCTGTTTCCATTTCTTCCTGTTCTCTGCATCTTGCTGTGTCACACCAATCACCTGCATGTCCTCTCTCACAACATCCATAAACCTTATCTTAGGCCTTCCTCTTTTCCTCTTACCTGGCAGCTCCATCCTTAGCATCCTTTTCCCAATATACCCAGCATCCCTCCTCAGCACATGTCCAAACCAACACAATCTTGCCTCTCTGGCTTTGTCTCCAAACCGTCCAACCTGAGTTGACCCTCTAATATACTGATTCCAAATCCTGTCCATCCTCGTCACACCCAATGCAAATATTAACATCTTTAACTCTGCCACCTCCAGCTCTGACTCCTGCCTTTTTGTCAATGTCACCGTCTCCAACTCATATAACATAGCTAGTCTCACTACCCTCTTGTAAGCCTTCCCTTTCATGCTTACTAGTACCCATCTGCCACAAATCACTCCTGACACTTCTCCAACTACTCCACCCTGTCTGTACTCTCTTCTTCATTTCTCTTCCATACTCACAATCACTCTGAACTGTTGATCCCAAGTATTTAAATTAATTTACCTTTGCCAGCCATACTCCCTGCATCCTCACCATTCCTCTATCCTCTTTCTCATTCACACACATATATTTTGTCTTAGTCCTGCTGACCTTCATTTCTCTCCTCTCTAGAGCATATCTCCACCTTTCCAGGGTCTCTTCAACCTCTTCCCTACTCTCACTACAGATCATAATGTCATCGGCAAACATAATAGTCCATGGGGACTCCTGTCTGATCTCGTCTGTAAACCTGTCCATCACCATTGCAAATAAGAAAGGGCTCAGAGATGATCATTGATGTAATCCCACCTCCACCTTAAATGCATCTATCACTATTTCTGCAGACCTCATCACTGTCACACTACCTTCATACATATCCTGTACCACTCTTACATATGTCTCTGCCACTCCCAACTTCCTCATACAATACAACTCTTGTCTAGGCACCCTGTCATATGCTTTCACTAAGTCCACAAAGACACAATGCAACTCCTTCTGACCTTCTCTATACTTCTCCATTAACACCCTCAGGGCAGACATCACATCTGCAGTGCTCTTTCCTGGCATGAAACCATAGTGCTGCTCACTAATCATCACCTCCCTTCTTAACCTAACGTCCACTACTCTTTTCAATAATTTCATAATTTCATGCTATGACTGATCACTTTTATCCCTCTGTAGTTACTACAGCTCTGCACATCACCCTTATTCTTAAAAATTGGTACCAAAACACTTCTTCGCCACTCCTCAGGTATCCTCTCACTTTCCAAGATTTAATTAAGCAATCTGGTTAAAAGCTTCACTGCCATCTCTCCTAAATACTTCCATGCTTCCACAGGTATGTCATCAGGACCAACAGTCTTTCCATGCTTCATCCTCTTCATGGCTGTTCCTACTTCCTCCTTGCTATTCCGCTGCACTTCCTGATTCACTATGTGCACATCATCCAACCTTCTCCCTCTCTCATTCTCTTTGTTCGTCAGCCCCTCAAAGTACTCTTTTCATCTGCTCAGCACGTTCTCTTCTGTTGTGAGTATATTTCCCTCATTATTCTTTATCACCCTTACCTGCTGCACATCTTTCCCTGCTCAGTCCCTCTGTCTAGCCATCAGTATAGGTCTTTTTCTCCCTCCTTTGTGTCCAACCTTTCATACAACTCTCCATATGCCTTATCCTTAGCCTTCATCACCTCTCTCTTTGCCATACGCCTCATCTCCTTATACTCCTGTCTACTTTCTTAAGTTCTCTGACAATCCCACTTCTTCTTTGCCAACTTCTTTCTCTGTATATTCTCCTGTACTGCCTTGTACCACCACCAGGTCTCCTTGTCCTCCTTCCTCTGTCCAGATATCACACCAAGCATCTTTCTAGCTGTCTCCCTTACCAGCTCTGCTGTAATTACACAGCTATTCGGTAACTGTTCTCTACAACCCAGTGCCTGTCTTAACTGTTCTCTGAACTTCACCTCACAATCACCCTTTTTCAACTTCCACAATTTGATCCTTGGCACTGTCCTCACACTCCTCCTTCTCTTTTTGATCACCAATGTCATCCTACAGACCAAAATCCTGCCTAACTATGCTTTCCCCTGTCACCACTTTACAGTCCCCAATCTCCTTCAAACTGGTCCTCCTGCATAGAATATAATCCACCTGTGTGTGTACATCACCCTGTGCTCCTCCCTCTTCTTAAAATACGTATTCACCACAGCCATTTCTGTCCTTTTGATAAAATCCACTAGCATCTGACCTTCTGCATTCCTCTCCTTAACACCATACCTACCCATCACTTCCTCATCCCCTCTGTTTCCTTCACCAACATGCCCATTGAAATCTGTTCCAATCACCACTCTCTCACCTTTGTGTACACTCATCACCACTTCATCAAACTCATTCCAAATTTTTTCTTTCTCATCCATCGCACACCCAACTTGTGGAGCATATGCACTTATAACATTCATTGTTACATCATCAATTTCCAGCTTCATAAACATCACTCTGTTAGACACTCTTTTTACCTCCAAAACACTCCTGGCATACTGTTTCTTCAGGACAACTCCTATCCCATTTCTCCTCCCATCCATACCATGATAGAACAATTTGAACCCACCTCCAATACACCTGGCCTTACTCCCCTTCCATTTGGTATCTTGTATGCACACTATATCAATTTTCCTTCTCTCCATCATATCAGTTAGCTCTCTCCCTATACCAGTCATACTACCAACATTCAAAGTTCCTACCCTCACTACCACACTCCTAACCTTCCTCCTTTCTTCTTGCCTTTGGGCATGTCTTCACCCTCTTCTTCTCCTTCTCCTTCTCTTTTGGCTAACAGTAGCCCGATTTCCACCAATACCCTGTTGGCTGACAGTACTGGTGGCAGTTGTTGTTAACCCAGGCCTCAACCAATCCGGTATAGAAATCTGTATTGTTGTCTGCATATGTCATTTGACAAAGGTTTTACACCAGATGTCCTTCCTGATGTAACTCTCCCATTTATCTGGGCTTGGGACCAACACGATGAAATGCACTGGCTTGTGCAACCCCAGTGGCTGGGTTCTCAACCAATCCAGTATGGAAATCTGTATTGCTGTCCGCATATGTCATTTGGCAAAGGTTTTACACTGGATGCTCTTCCTGACATAACTTTCCTCATTTATCCGGGCTTCAGACCGGCACGAAGAAATGCACTGTCTTGTGCATCCCCAGTGGCTAGGCTTGGCACTAGACAAATGATTGAATAAAAACCCTTTCCTTTCTGAATGAAAGGAAAATGTCGTATTACTCCCACAGAAAGCATTTGCTGGATGACCAGAGGAAATAGAGACATCTAATATGGAGGGTTAGGAGGAATCTGTTGGAAAGGAGGGGCAGACTCCTATTGCCACTTGTATCCCTTCAGTATTACCTCCTGGACTCATTTGTCTATGACAATCTGTTGCCAAAAACTGAAGAGCTAGATCCCGGGACACTTTTAAAGGATTGCATGGGTGGGGAAAGAGGAGGAAGAGAAATGCTGCAATAGCCATTCTGAATTACTGGACAACCCTTTTTTCTGGTAGGTCTCCTCCTTCCTCTTTGAACCTCCATGACACATTTTCTAGAAAGTTTGCTTGTTAGGAGCTTGTTAAGACTACTTGTTCTTTTGTTTTTCAAAAACAATCTGAATTTAAAGAAAAGGTCTTTATAAACTTGGAAAAGTAGGACTGAAAAAATCTGAGTAACCCCCTGAAGCAATTTCCCTTATTCATCAAATTAAGTACCTGAGTAGCAGTGGGACAAAACAAAATATCATTATCCAAAAGTGAGTTTAACATCTGAGCTTTAACATCTTTAGAAAACTTCTATGAATGTACCTAAGCATACCTTCTCATACTAGGAGCAGATACTGCTGCTCTGGACACAGTATCTGCACACTCATAAGCGCACTTTAAAGAATGTCAGGTTATATGGGAAACAAAAGCAATTAAAGCCCTCAGACAGGATTTGTTATCTGAAAAGAAAAATCTGGCAGTAATGTTCCTCATATTCTCAAAAACACCAACAAAAATGTTAATATATGAGCTTTGCAGTTGAAAACTCCAAAAGATAAAGTGACAGACGATCTTTAGGGCCTCAGGTAGACTATCAGGCATACTGCAGGCATTAAGAAAAACATTCTCTAAATCTGACAAAAATATAGGAACAATAGCTGGTTGAGGAAATTCATGTGTAATGAATCACAGTATTTTTTCAATGAGGTTGGAATATCAATGTGTTTCCACTGGAACATTTAATTAATTCTGGAAATAATTTCAGAAAAAGAAGATTCTCCTACAGGATATTTTGAGTAAACACTTTCTTCACAATCAGAATTTGATGTCTGAGCAGAAAAAACAAAGGATGCACTTTCTCAGTACATTCCGTCTCCTCAGAGAGGGAATCACCAGAAACCAAGGAAACATTTTTATTTTTATTAAAGGAATTCCAGTCAGAAGATAAAGGATTCAATAATTGCAATAAACCCTCAGCCAATCCAATAAAATCTTTCTTATCTACAGAAACAGAGCCTGAGGAAGACAAATGCTTTACTTTTGTTTCTTTTTCTTAGGGAAATACATAGAAGCAGACAACTTCTTAATAGAGCTTTACCCTGAAAAACAGATATCTTAGCCTGGATATGGAGAGAAGCACTCTCCACTCCCTCCTTCGAGATAGACAAGAGCTCTCACATCCCTGAAAAGATCCCTGAATAGTCACAGTAGAACCCCCTGGTTCTTAGAGACAATACCAGGTCAGCTCAGAAACAAAAGTAAATGGTCTAGGGAACTAGAAATGGGCACAATAGAGTGACCCACAAGCTACTGAGATACAGAAGTAGCCCACTGTATAGGTAAGGACTCTTTTTTAATTGCTTTTTCTTGGGTCCAGAGGAAGGTAAAAACTAAGGGACTAATCTGCTGTTCCATATTATGCCAGAAATTAAATATGAATTCTGCGAAGTGAAGCTAGCAATAGCCAATAACAGGTAAATTGTCAAAAGTAGTGTGGTCAAGCAAAAAAACACAATAACACTTCACACACACTAGCCCCTGTTTCGAAATAATTCCAAGCAAATGAGTACAAGTTTTCACAAAAAATTACCCAATTAAACAAAAGCAATAAACGTTGAAAATAGAAGGTAACATGTCTGTCAGGCAAGCCCATCTCTAGACAATCAGAAAAACATTGACCCTAACTAGAAATACTGTTCTAGAGAAAAATAACATCAGTTTTCAAAGTAAAATAATTATAGGATAATAGGATCATAGGAAGTTACTAGGCTATTGGCCCTGAGGCCCTTACAAGCCTAGCCAAGAATTAGCCCATGTTCAGCCAAGTCAGCACCCAATGCCCCTGTCCAGAAGGGACACAAGTGGAATCCCAGGGGTGTATTTTCTGTTCTCCATCCAGTTATCCAGGTTGTGCTTAAAAAGGATTAATGAGGTACTCTTCTTGATGTGGACAGGGAGTCTACTCCACAGAAGGGGGAGTCTCTGGGACACAAATCTGTCCCACCAACAAGTCCTATTGATGTCACAGACCAGATTGAGATTGCGCTTGCAGATTATACAAGTGGAGCTTGACTTGCGGATATGCAGCAGTCCCATCAAGACGGGGTCTGAGATTGCTTTGTGTGCCAGACAGAGGTCACCTCTGAGGAGACTGTATGAGACTGGCTAGAGGGCCACAGATAGGCGAAAAGCCCTGTCCATGTAGAGTAGATGTTTGAGGCCCTGGATTCTCCTGGTGAGGAACCCCTGTGGTCTTTCCAGCTTCTGCATGTGCTTTGTGAGGTATGTTTCAAAAGAGGCATTGTATTCAATAATGGGTCTTATAAGGGAAGAATCAAAGATGTTATGACCTCCTTGTTCCTGGATGAGATACCCTTACTAATGAGGTGGGCCATGTAGAAAACCTTCCATACAACGGACGCAATATGGTGGTCAAATGTCAGTTTGCTGTCAACCTGGGTTCCCAAGTCCCTCACGTTTGATTGCATGCTTAGGACCTTCTTATTAATGTGATAGTTTGTGGGGATGTCGCTCTCCTCAAAGGGGATGATGATGCATTTTTTTAATATTTAGTCTGAGGCCATGTTTCTGGAAGCAGTCATTTGTTTGTGTGAGACCCTCTTACAGGATGTCCACATCACTAGGGGAATTGATGAGAGTGCCCAGCTTGCAGTCATCTGCAAACTTGGTCAGCCATAGCCCACTGGGTTTGCTCTGCACCTCAGAAAAGTATAGTCCCCAAGACCAATCCCTAGGGTACACTGCTTATTATGGGTCTACTGCTTGAGGTGGCTTCCCTTATTTGACTAGGTGGGTTCTATCAGTGAGACAGTTTGCCACCCATCTGGTAACATACAGATTGATGCATAGCTGAGAGAGTTTATCTATTATACCTGAGTGGGGAATACTATGAAATGCTCTGGCTAGGTCAAGATAGGTGGTGTGCACTGTCTTCCCTTCATCCATGGCTTTTGTGACTGTTTCAAAAAAGTCGACCAGATTTAACAGGCATGGCCTCCCCTTGATGAAACCAAACTGTGTGGGATCAAGTGTTTGGAGGCTGCTGATGTTGTTGTTAATGAGGGCCATGATAATCTGTTCCATGGCCTTGCATATCAGGCTAGTTAGGTTGATGGATCTATAATTTCCTGGATCGGTGGATGCTCCACCTTTGTACAAAGGGATGACAGTGGCTGTCCTCCACTTGGCTAGGATGAAGCCGATACTCAGGCTTTGGTTGAATAGGGTACCTAATGGTGCTGCAAGTTCCTGCCTGAGTTAATGTAGGATGCAGTCTGGGATGTTATCGGGTCCCAAGGAGGCTGTATTTTTTTCCTTTGAGAGGGCAGTGATGACTTGCTCCCTAGAGATAAGGGGAAGGGGCAGGTGCTGGGGATGTCCTGATTTACTGATGGGAGGGACAGAGGGGTGAAACTTTCACTGAACCTTTCTGCCAACAGGCTGGCTATATCTTCGGCATTTGTGTATGTGGTATCCTTGACTGCCAGTTCTGAACAAATCTGAATGCTTCCTTTGAGATTGCGAACATATATGAAGAAGGCCTTATGATTGTCATTAACAGATATGGCCAGTTTGGACTTGAAGTTTGCTTTGGAGGATTTCACTAGTGCTCTTATTTGTTTGCTCAGGCTAAGGAGAGATTGCTTCCAATTAGGCACCTGTTCCTTCTTGGTCCTGGACAGCAATTTTTTCCTTCTATTATAGAGTTTATTTATTGCAGATGTCCACCACACAAGTTTACTCTTCCTTGAGGAGGAGGATTTTGTCCTGTCTGGTATTCCTGATTCCATGCAGCTATATAAATGCTCGTATAGTACTTTGGTGTAGGTTTGGACATATGTTCCAGTTACTATGGAGGGAGAGGGGGCTGTGAAGCTGTTTATATCTTCCCTCAGGAGGTTGTAATCAGCTTTGGAAAAGTTTTTTGTTTGACTCTAGCTGAGGGGGGCTCAGGGGAGATGGTGACTTCAAAAGTGACCACTTTGTGGTGAGAGCTTACCAGGGAGGATGACACTGTAGGGATGCTGCAGTGGTTACGCATGTTGGTTAATACCAAGTCCAAGATATTATCACTTCTTGTGCGGGTGTTGACCAGTTGGTCCAAGGCATTTGCATTGAAGAAATCAAGGAATCTCTGGGCATTTGTATTTTGGCATGAGTAGTTCTTCCAGTCTATGGTTGAAGAGTTAAAGTCGCCCAGAATCAGGTTAAACGGTTGAATCTTGATAGATTCAAAGAGGTTATGAATATTATTGTGGAAGGTTTTCCCCAAAGGAAACTTATCTGCCTAGCAAAGGAAGATCATTAGCGGACTGTTGACTCCCTGAAGATCACAAGAGGAGCACTCTTCAGGTAGCAAGAAATTAATGAAGGTTTT